>NW_007377733.1:67790-216968 GCF_000475195.1 Diaphorina citri
CTCTTCCGATCTGTCAAATTTGTGGCAAACACCTCCTCCTAATTCCATTCAATATATTTCTTTAATGTTTATCACTTTGACGAAAAATTGTAAAACACAAGTCTTGATATCTTAAAACTACATAGGAAAGTAATAGGTATTAAAACCTCGATAAATCACATCGATAAATTCCTTGACTTGGATTCCAACCACCAACCTCCACATCCAAAGTCCACTGCGTTAACCACTTCACAACTAAAGTTGGCCATTTTTTTTGTACAAAATTCACAACGGAAGTTGTAGTTTATTAACATAAATAGGCCAAATTTATGTAACACCTATGGTCGGTTTCACCAAATTTCTTTTGCAGCCTCTAGAAGGCCTGTTAAGCTAACAGCCTGTTAAGTTCCATTTGATGTGTATAGGCTTAACAGGGCTGTTAAGCTTACAGGCTGTTAGGGGCTGAAAAGAAGGTCAGTAAAACCCATCTCTAGTGTGTTCACAAACTCCACAAATTGTCAGCCTTCATTCCTTTCTGTGTTTTTAAATAATTTCTTCTTCTTCTTCTTCTTCTTCTTCTTCTTCTTCTTCTTCTTCTTCCAGGGTGTCTTACAAGCGGCCTGTGATATCAAGAACTTGATTTTTCCAAAGATTTGATAGAGGGAACTGTGTCTGCCAAGGTCTTATCGTCCCGAAAGCGAAGAGAGAAGGAAGACAAAATAGGAGAAAGCCAGCCGTTCCGAGAACAACTATTCTATTTGGGATAAAATCCGTATCGGGCGGGAATCGAACCCGCGGCATTTTTCTTATAGTATTAGGATTGATTTGAAATTTTGGATATTATTGGGAACACGGAGCAATCAAGAAGAATCATCAAAACCAAGTGGACTTCAGCTTTGGAGGTTGGTTCAAGCCCTAGTGAAGTCATGAAATTTAGAGTAGTCTATTAATCGGGGAACGACATTAGTAACAAGCATTCATGCTTAACACAATGAAAATTATAGTATCGAAGGTTATTTGCTAGTTCCTAAATAATTCACCCACTTCTCCTTCTTCCTGTTTGGCGTACTCTGCCACTTTACCATACCGGGTTAGTGAAAAAAAAACTTCGAAAGTAAAAATCTTTTGAAGAATTCCTTTTATTTTTCCTCTTATATAAAATGTAACTGAGGGATGAAATAGCAAACCTGCCTGCATAGGGGGTGTCAGTCTCTAATACAGGGTGGATTTGTGTGAGTGCCGTGTAACCATACCGGGTAACTCGAAAACCGAGTGAGTTCTTCTTCCTAACCTTTTCATATTTAAATCGGCGTACCTCCTAATCATCTCCAAAATTCCCGATTTTTTCCAGGAATACGGCCATCCTGGTGACCTCCTCTCACAGCCCAGCGGTTATTTCAAAGATCTTGTTAACGAAACGGGATCTTTTATGTCCCAAGATCTGACGAGAATCGCTCTGGATCGACGAAATACCAAATTGTAGCAGAGAATGGAAAACGAGCCTGCGAGCTCGAAAGAAGTATGCGGAAGACACTAATGACCCAGAAACAAATAGAATATACTTCAAGCCTTGTTTATTCTGCTGGGGTGAATGATCTATTAGTCCTAAGCCAGATAAACAGCGTAGGTTTCATTTCAGTATAAGAAGGATGCACCCAACCTTTGTATTTTGAAAATTATGTTACCTACCCTATCGCAGAGCAAAATTTGTATATTTTGTGAAAGATTTTGTTCATCTTCACGTTTATTTGTATGACGAGTTTTGACAGGATGCACCCAACCTTTGTGTTTTGAAAATCATGTTACCTACCCTATCGCAGAGCAAAATTTGTATATTTTGTGAAAGATTTTGTTCATCTTCACGTTTATTTGTATGACGAGTTTTGAAGCAAGACTCATTTTATTTTACTGTTCTCATACTCAAGAGTACGTAGGATGTACTTAATGTGCTGAATATAAATTAGTGGAGATGCCTGGGCTACTTCTTTTTCAATCAGGAGTCTCCGAGAACTTTAGAATTAGTATGTAAATATTGATCTCTTTACTGAAAAGATTCGCGTGCGTTTTATTTATAGCTATTTATTCTTGGGTATAGCAGTAAAAGGACTTTCCAGTCTTTCCCGAACGGAATAAACAAGGCATATTCTATTCTACTTTTAGATAAGTAGACATTGTTAGGGCAATAAGGATTCTAAGGCTGAACTTTTGGCTATAGACTCCATTAGCTGGGTTGGTGGTTTAGAATAGGTACTTAAAATAATGTCATAATATACTTTACTTACAGTGTATCATAATTACCCAAGTATATCATTTTTAATACAATTTATAAATTTATATGTACATAATAAATAAAGTATTGTTTGTATGTTAACATTGATTTTCTTTTTATCGGTAGATTTTGGGATATTGGTGTTCCATGTTTTTATTCAATATTTACTAAGTCTTACTTAAGTAAAATAGGAATGTGTTCAGTATCTTAGAATCGCTGGAGCTTGCAACGTTGATGCTACCGAAATACAAAAGATACAAATGCTTTGTGAAACTAATTTCTTTTTAATACATCTTTGGAATGATTTTTTCTTACTAAGTCTTACTTAAGTAAAATAGGAATGTGTTCAGTATCTTAGAATCGCTGGATCTTGCAACGTTGATGCTACCGAAATACAAAAGATACAAATGCTTTGTGAAACTAATTTCTTTTTAATACATCTTTGGAATGATTTTTTTTTTTCATTTATTTTCTTTAAAATTAAAAGTATCGAAAAAGAAATTGACATTCTACTAGGTAGTCCAGAAAGTTTGTCCGATTTTTGAAAAGCACGAACATAAAATATTATTAGTCTTATAGAGATTTTTTCTTCAAATATTAATTAGGTAAAGAAAGATTTTTATTTTCTTTAAAATTAAAAGTATCGAAAAAGAAATTGACATTCTACTAGGTGGTCCAGAGAGTTTGTCCGATTTTTGAAAAGCACGAACATAAAATATTATTAGTCTTATAGAGATTTTTTCTTCAAATATTAATTAGGTAAAGAAAGGTCTGTTGAATATTTTTGCCAAATTAATCAAAATCGGACAAAGCGTTCTGTAATTAACGGAGAGCAAACAAACTTAAAACCAAGTAAGTGCCAAATCCCTGATTGAAGAGTAGGTAACTTGTGAAGATCCATTCTAACTTTTGAATTTCATGAATACAAATAATATAAATCACTTTCGTGTGTTTTGTTAGGTACACATTTGTTTTCTTTGCAATCTAATAGAGTTAAAACTCGTCGAGTTTAAAAGATTTAAGCCTTAAAACATACAACAAACACTTTGATTAAGTAAAGAAAGTCCTGATTGACGACCAAAAAAAGCCAATGATGTCACCTCTTTAGTAATCCTGACAAATTTTCTGGCTCACCTTAAAAATAGAAACTTCAGTGGATTTATTGTTTTCCCTCCCATCGTTAAAAAAAAAAAAGGTTTCATTTATTACCAAGATTTTTAGACACGCCAATAGCTTTCAAATGAAAGAAAAAGCAGCCTATCAGTACCGCATATGAATTAGAGGAATATTTTAGAGGAGAATGTAAAAAATATTGCAATTAAAAACTATTGTAAGTCAAGGGTTAATCGATCCACACAACATTTGAATCAGGAATTTATTTGCAGATCTGCATCAAGGAATAAAAAAAAAAGCCTTTGTTTATTTGTCTTTAATTGAACATTCCAAATTCAAACTATCGCATATCTTTGATCTTGGTCGTAGAATACTACTTTTGAGAGGGAGAAAGAAAATGATCGATTTTTATGAATTGGAGTTTTCAGTTACACAGAAATATATAAAAAAACGACTACAGGAATACAAAAAATAAATTGGAGTTACACGAGGAACGGTTCAATACATTTACAAAATAAACGTTCAACAATAAATCACGCTTTACTGTCAGCTTTTGACCATTCTTCTTACCCCCGGGTCAATAGTCTCATGTGTTGATAGTAGAGATAATTAATTAAGTAAATACAAGTAGTGCTACTGTCAGCTTAGAACAAGTTGGTCCATTATACCAACAGTTAGAGATGGTGTGCACATCCCTGTGAAATCAGGTAGGTAATTGGTAAAAATGCCAATTACGTGTAATGATGATTTTGGGCTATTGCTCCTTTGAATGGTGAAGGAAATTATGCGTCAATATGTGGTACAATGTTTCCCCTTTTTACGGCGTACGGCGACAAAAAACGGCAAATAGCGTTTTTAAATTATGATTTGTTTAATTCTATACCAAATACATAAGATTTTGCTTAGACTGCGGAAGTGAAGGGACTTTTCAGCACCATTCTAGCAGTATAATGTATAAACAGTAGGGTATGTGTGATTATTAAATTATTTATTTACCTATTAATAAATTAATTTGAAATATTTATGATTTAAGCCAGAACCATGACAAAATGCCAGGTCATCCTCAGAAAAGATCTGTCTGGTTCTAATCTAATGAAGATGATGACAAACGCCGACCGCGTTAGCACGTGGAAGGGCAAAAAAACGGTGATGAAGAAGAAGAAGAAGAATAATATGAATTTAATTGAATTGAATAAAATTTCATTTTTATTTTTATAAATGTTTGTACATAAAGGTTAACACCTCCTAAGCTAAATAATAATGTCCTTTATGTATGTATGTAAGCTAAGCTGTAATAATGTAAAAAATAACTAAATGAAGAAGAGGAAGAAAAAGAAGAAGAAGAAGAAGAAGAAGAAGAAGAAGAAGAAGAAGAAGAAGAAGAATGTAATGAAAAAAAAACTCACATTAAAAAATTATAATGATAATTATCGAAGTTAAACTTTCTGCTCCATATCAACAGTGTAGGGCACGTTTTATTTCACAAGACTTTCCCTCGGCTCTCCCTTTCTCTCTCTCTCTCTTTCCCCTTTTTTAAATCTCTTTCCCTCCCTCTCTCCCTTTCTTTTTATTTCTCTTTACTTTTCCTTCCGTTTTCCTCTTTACTTCCAGTTCTTCTTCTCCCTTTCCCCTTCTCTTCCTTTTTTTACCTTCCTTCCTGTTCTCCTTTTCTCCCATTCCTCTTTCTCTTCACCTTCCTTCCTGTTTCCTTCTTATCCTTCTGTTTTCCTTCCTGGTTTTCGTTATCTCCTTCTCTCCCACTTCTTCTTTTATCTTTTCCTCCTTACTTTTCCTTCCTGTTTCTTCTTCTATTTCTACGTATCTTCCTGTTTTTCTTCTTCTTATCTTCCTCTTATTCTGTACGTTTTCTCTCACACTTTCGTTCTACCATGTTAACACAATATGAGTACCTACCTACGTACCTAGCTTCGTAATTATAATGAAATCAGCAAAGTTTTCAATCGGAACTTTCAAAGCGCGAAAATTTTCAAGAAGGACTGTGAGGTATTCATCTGAATTCTTAACTATCCTTGTCTTATATCTGCTTATGTGTTATACCTACTAGTAACAATAATAAGGTATTCTGCCTGTAACATCTCTAAGGCTCTAGTTTTCACTTTTTTGTGAGTATTTTTTAGATTAATGGTGGACGTAAAGGAAAAGCCTTGAACTTGAAAATAGTAAAATATATTGACGAATACATTAAGCTAAAAAACTCCATTAGAGTTGGTACCAAATTTGCGGTTAACTAAGAATCTGGAGATTTGTGGTTCGAATCCAAGTCCATAAAATTTAGCGAGTTGTATTGTTTAGGGAATGACAATGAAATTGTGTTAAGCATTCATACTTGACACAATTAAAATTATTATTTAATCCCACTTGGCTCATAAGCTCCTGGATATTTTCAAGTGATGCAAAAGGGCAAAGATCAAAGAACCTCGTGATAATTAGATAAGCCATTTATTTTCGACAGCAGTATAACAGCTCTAACGGTACAAATGACGGGAAAGTCAAGCTGCCAGCTTTGTTTTGAGTAATTAGTTTAGGGAGGTATAGAATTTCCATAATTAGCAAAGCAGGATATTGATAATTTAATTGGCAGCTTTGACTGTTAGGATAAAGGGACCTTTCAGTCTCATTTTAGTTTTTAGTATTATTCGTAGCAGGTATATTGTTATTGTGTATGTAGACTAGGGGAAAAAAAAAAATACAACAACGACAGCAAAAACAACAACAATTGTAGGTCGCAGTATAGGTAAATTAAAATACAATTACGATTGCAAATGCATTTTTTACAACTAATTATTACCTATATCTATTTTATTTTTTCAACTGTAATTATTATTGTGTATCCATATATTTTATGATAGTTTATGTTCAATTATTTTCTATTGATCGTTCGCAGGGCAGTGTACAAGAACGCCGATATTTATCTTCTGGACGATCCTTTGTCAGCGGTGGACATGCATGTTGGCAAACATCTGTTTGAAGATTGCATCTCTGGTGAGTTAGAAAAAAAATCGATGAATATATTAATTTTTCTTATTTTATTTTATTCCACGAACAAACTTGTACCCACGAAAAAAAAAAAAAAAAAAAAAAAAAAAAAAAAAAAAAAAAAAAAAAAAAAAAAAAAAAAAAAAAAAAAAAAAAAAAAAAAATTTGAAAAAAAAAAAATCGTTATACCCATAGGGGGTATCATCCCCATGATTAATTCACCGGGAATAGGGTTGATATTCAAATAATAATAATAATAATAATAATAATAATAATAATAATAATAATAATAATAATAATAATAATAATAATAATAATAATAATAATAATAATAATAATAATAATAATAATAATAATAATAATAATAATAATAATAATAATAATAATAATAATAATAATAATAATAATAATAATAATAATAATAATAATAATAATAATAATAATAATAATAATAATAATAATAATAATAATAATAATAATAATAATAATAATAATAATAATAATAATAATAATAATAATAATAATAATAATAATAATAATAATAATAATAATAATAATAATAATAATAATAATAATAATAATAATAATAATAATAATAATAATAATAATAATAATAATAATAATAATAATAATAATAATAATAATAATAATAATAATAATAATAATAATAATAATAATAATAATAATAATAATAATAATAATAATAATAATAATAATAATAATAATAATAATAATAATAATAATAATAATAATAATAATAATAATAATAATAATAATAATAATAATAATAATAATAATAATAATAATAATAATAATAATAATAATAATAATAATAATAATAATAATAATAATAATAATAATAATAATAATAATAATAATAATAATAATAATAATAATAATAATAATAATAATAATAATAATAATAATAATAATAATAATAATAATAATAATAATAATAATAATAATAATAATAATAATAATAATAACATCTTGCTAAATCACATTAAAAAAAAAAAATACATGGTCAAATTTGTGGCAAACACCTCCTCCTAATTCCATTCAATATATTTATTTAATGTTTATCACTTTGACGAAAAATTGTAAAACACAAGTCTTGATATCTTAAAACTACATAGGAAAGTAATAGGTAAAACCTCGATAAATCACCTCGATAAATTCCTTGACTTGGATGCCAACCACCAACCTCCACATCCAAAGTCCACTGCGTTAACCACTTCACAACTAAAGTTGGCCATTTTTTTCAACAAAATTCACAACGGAAGTTGTAGTTTATTAACATAAATAGGCCAAATTTATGTAACACCTATGGTCGGTTTCACCAAATTTCTTTTCAGGTACACCTGATCAGGTCTACCTGATAGTACCTGATAGTGTGTTTGCTCATCGGGTATCAGTTAGACCTGACAGGTAGACCTGATCAGGTGTATCTACCTGTCAGGTCTACCTGATAGTGAGTGGCTGGCATTACACTATCAGTAGGTTTTAAATAGATGTAGTGACTCGGAGGTTTTGCGAATCCAATTTACGCATCATGGCAACCTCAATAATCATTAAATCATGATTCATGATTTAAACTCCATTAGAGTTGGTACCAAATTTGCGGTTAGCGCGGTGCACTCAGAATCTGGAGAATTGTGGTTCGAATACAAGTTTATAAAATTTAGCGAGTTGTATTGTTTACGGAACGACAATGAAATTGTGTTAAGCATTCATACTTGACACAATTAAAATTATTATTTAATCCCACTTGGCTCATAAGCTCCTGGATATTTTCAAGTGATGCAAAAGGGCAAAGATCAAAGAACCTCGTGATAATTAGATAAGCCATTTATTTTCGACAGCAGTATAACAGCTCTAACGGTACAAATGACGGGAAAGTCAAGCTGCCAGCTTTGTTTTGAGTAATTAGTTTAGGGAGGTATAGAATTTCCATAATTAGCAAAGCAGGATATTGATAATTTAATTGGCAGCTTTGACTGTTAGGATAAAGGGACCTTTCAGTCTCATTTTAGTTTTTAGTATTATTCGTAGCAGGTATATTGTTATTGTGTATGTAGACTAGGGGAAAAAAAAAAATACAACAACGACAGCAAAAACAACAACAATTGTAGGTCGCAGTATAGGTAAATTAAAATACAATTACGATTGCAAATGCATTTTTTACAACTAATTATTACCTATATCTATTTTATTTTTTCAACTGTAATTATTATTGTGTATCCATATATTTTATGATAGTTTATGTTCAATTATTTTCTATTGATCGTTCGCAGGGCAGTGTACAAGAACGCCGATATTTATCTTCTGGACGATCCTTTGTCAGCGGTGGACATGCATGTTGGCAAACATCTGTTTGAAGATTGCATCTCTGGTGAGTTAGAAAAAAAAAATCGATGAATATATTAATTTTTATTTTATTTTATTCCACGAACAAACTTGTACCCACAAAAAAAAAAAAAAAAAAAAAAATGTCCCAAAAAATTTTGGGCCCCCAAAAAATGGGGACCAAAAAAAAAAAAAAAAAAAAAATGTGACGCAAAATATTTGAGCCCTCAAGAACTGGGACTCAAAATTCCAGAAATCCAGAAAGAAATAAGTATGTACCTTGTACCTAAGACAGATTTTCTGCATATCTACCTACCTATTACCTATTTTACATCGTTTTTCTACCTTCTATTTTCTGATTTTATTTCTCTGACTTCTAAAGTCCTTAACAAGTATCAAAATTCCCCTTCTCTTTTGCATCTCTTTTGCATTGTCTGTGAAAGGCACCACAGAGCCAGAATTAACACTGACCCCGATAATGTTAAATAAACACCTCACTAAATTATGATTCGTTTCCCAATATTTCCAGGCTTCCTGAAGGATAAAACTCGAATCCTGGTGACACATCAGCTCCAGTATTTGAATCATGTGGACCAGATCGTTTTCCTCAACAATGTAAGTAAAACCAGTGGTTGGGTGGAAGAGATCCTCTAGGAATAATAATAATAATAATAATAATAATAATAATAATAATAATAATAATAATAATAATAATAATAATAATAATAATAATAATAATAATAATAATAATAATAATAATAATAATAATAATAATAATAATAATAATAATAATAATAATAATAATAATAATAATAATAATAATAATAATAATAATAATAATAATAATAATAATAATAATAATAATAATAATAATAATAATAATAATAATAATAATAATAATAATAATAATAATAATAATAATAATAATAATAATAATAATAATAATAATAATAATAATAATAATAATAATAATAATAACATCTTGCTAAATCACATTAAAAAAAAAAAATACATGGTCAAATTTGTGGCAAACACCTCCTCCTAATTCCATTCAATATATTTATTTAATGTTTATCACTTTGACGAAAAATTGTAAAACACAAGTCTTGATATCTTAAAACTACATAGGAAAGTAATAGGTAAAACCTCGATAAATCACATCGATAAATTCCTTGACTTGGATGCCAACCACCAACCTCCACATCCAAAGTCCACTGCGTTAACCACTTCACAACTAAAGTTGGCCATTTTTTTTTGTACAAAATTCACAACGGAAGTTGTAGTTTATTAACATAAATAGGCCAAATTTATGTAACACCTATGGTCGGTTTCACCAAATTTCTTTTGCAGCCTCTAGAAGGCCTGTTAAGCTAACAGCCTGTTAAGTTCCATTTGATGTGTATAGGCTTAACAGGGCTGTTAAGCTTACAGGCTGTTAGGGGCTGAAAAGAAGGTCAGTAAAACCCATCTCTAGTGTGTTCACAAACTCCACAAATTGTCAGCCTTCATTCCTTCCTGTGTTTCTAGTTAATTTCTTCTTCTTCTTCTTCTTCTTCTTCTTCTTCTTCTTCTTCTTCTTCTTCTTCTTCTTCTTCTTCTTCTTCTTCTTCTTCCAGGGTGTCTTACAAGCGGCCTGTGATATCAAGAACTTGAAACAAAGTGTAGTCGAGTATACCAACATCATAGCCAATAGTGTGAGCACATGCATTGAGAATAACGCCAGAAACAGTATCAAAAATCACATTGGAAACAACATCAACAATAACAACAACAATATTGTCAACAGTTTGGAAATCGTAGACACACAACCACTGATGAGGCTAATGTCACAGTCGTCCCTAAGGGTATGTGTGATTATTAAATTATTTATTTACCTATTAATAAATTAATTTGAATAAAAGTATTTATGATTTAAGCCAGAACCATGACAAAATACGCCGATCGCGTTAGCATGTGGAAGGGCAAAAAAACGGTGATGAAGAAGAAAAAGAATATGAATTGAATTGAATAAAATTTCATTTTTATTTTTATAAATGTTTGTACATAAGATTAACACCTCCTAAGCTAAATAATAATGTCCCTTATGTATGTATGTATGTAAGCTAAGCTGTAATAATGTAAAAAATCTATAATAAATTTAAATAAAATAAAAAAAAACCTAAATGAAGAAGAGGAAGAAAAAGAAGAAGAAGAATGTAATAAAAAAAACTCACATTAAAAAATTATAATGATAATTATCGAAGTTAAACTTTCTGCTCCATATCAACAGTGTAGGGCACGTTTTATTTATTATAGAAGACTCGGGGAACTTTCTCAAGCTCCGTATATGAACAGTGTAGGAAATGGTAACTTTATCTACCCACTTAACTTTGATTTTTTTTTATATATTTTTATTTATTCATTCAATCCTCCGTAGCAAGATACAGTGACGTATTGCTAACGCCTTAAGAGGAGAGATATTTCTCCTTGTAAGGAAAGGAGTTGGAATCTTGATGCACCCCTTGTTTTTGATGTGAACAAATTGGCCAATTCCCACCACCTTCTTCCACTAATAAACGATGAAATAGTTCACCGAAAAACGAGAATTTATTGGAACTGCTGGCAAAAAGGGAAAGAGTCCCTTTTTGCCAGCAGTCCTATGCGAGCAAACCAAGTTTGAAGGACTCAAAGGTGATAAAGCGAAAGTGCTAAGAAGGGACATCTCATTTCCAGGTGCATCGATGTTCTTTATTCTATTTATGTACAAACTTTATTTATATATTTCACGGAAAATACTCTTTATCCTTAGATCCCTTTTTTCCCCGAGATGTATTTTAATACCTATTTCTAGGTATTGAAAACAGGGGATAAAAAACAAGGTGTAGAGCATGTATAGGATAACGGATTATTATATTAGCTTCCTACGCAGGAAAAGGGAAAAATCCTTGGTGGGAAAAAATTGAATCCTTGCTGTGGGGTAACATTCGTTGAAATTTCCCTATCGCTGATAGATGTAGGAGAAGATTATTATCATTGTTTTCAGATATTTCGGGGGACGATTTTAACTATGATTATTTTTTGTTTGATTATGCGATATGTAATTCTTAAAATCTACAAAAATACGAAATACTCAGCCATTCTTGTTTGCCGTTCATTTTCCAGAGTTGCAGATCCCTCTGTCTAGATGACAACATGTCGATAGGCCCGGATGCTGATGACTACTGCACTGACGAAGACCTAATTTACCGCGCTACCGACTTCAAGAACAACAAATCCAAAACCTCCATCTATTCCAGTTACTTTTCAGCCGGGACTAACATTTATATTTTGTTTGGCTGCTTGATTCTGTTTACCACAGCTCAGATAATTGCCAGTTTGTGTGATTATTGGGTGTCGTATTGGTAAGTAAAAGAGTTTGATTTGTTCATTATAGTATAATGATGCTTGATTATAACCTGCCTAAATTTCCTTCACTAAAGAAATAGCAAAGGTGGATTGCAAAGGACATCCACTTGTAAAATTTGTATCCAAAACAAATGTCACCCCAAAGCAATCACCCTAGTTAGAGTATTTCGTATTATTTTTGTAGATGTTGACTCTCATCCGACTCGAGTTTCGCCTACTCTGTAGACTGTGCAAAGAACATCCACTTGTAAAATTTGTAGCCAAAACAAATGTCAGCTCAAAGCAATCACCCTAGTTAGAGTATTTCGTATTATTTTTGTAGATGTTGACTCTCATCCGACTCGAGTTTCGCCTACTCTGTAGACTTTATCAAGGAAACTGACCAGTGACAAGGAAACTGGTTAGTTGGGATTACCATTTTCCATCGTTTCCAGGGCAACCAGAGAGGAATATCGCCAGTTCGAAATTCTGAAGAACGACACCGCCTTTGTCGAAATGTACGGTCGTTCGACGTTCTTCAAAATCGTCAACAACACTATCAATCAACACCATCACTTCCATTTGCTCAGCACGGAAAGTTACATTGGCATTTACTTTTCACTCATCGTGGGTTTGTTTGTGGCGGGTATAAGCAGATCGACAGCTTTCTACTCGGCTTGTATGCGATGCTCCAAGGGGATTCACAAGAAGATGTTCGAGGCCGTGGTATACAGTCCACTGGCATTCTTCAGCACCAATCCTTCCGGTGAGAACTATTAGGCCAGCCACTCACTAGCAGGTAGGCCTGACGATAGGTACACCTGATCAGGTCTACCTGATAGTGTGTTTGCTCATCGGGTATCAGTTAGACCTGACAGGTAGACCTGATCAGGTGTACCTACCTGTCAGGTCTACCTGATAGTGAGTGGCTGGCATTACACTATCAGTAGATTCTAAATAGATGTAGTGACTCGGAGGTTTTGCGAATCCAATTTACGCATCATGGCAACCTCAATAATCATTAAATCATGATTCATGATTTAATTTCTTTGTTGACCTTGTATTATTTCAGGACGCATTCTGAACAGATTTTCCAAGGACATGGGTGCTGTAGATGAAGTTCTACCTAAAGCTATGCTGGATGCTGCACAGGTAAAGTCTTCCCCAACCAAAGGACAGGTGCTTTAACCATTCCTCAAATAAGCTTCTACCTGAGCCTACTTTTCTACGACATTATTAAACAAATTCAAGGCTTAACAACACAGTCACGTATTTTGCTAGTTTAAAGTACCTAGGTACCTAACAAAAAAGACATTTTATCCACATAAATCCCTATTAACGCTAGGACAAGATAGATAGCTAGGTATCCTTACTAAATAAACCAACCTTTCTAATATCAACCCTGAAGGTTACAGATAACATCTTTATTGCCTACATAAATTTACGCTACAGGAATAAATTTAATAGGTGTAGAAGCTTTAATAAAAAAATAGCGATATCATTTTTATGCTCATTATTTTCATTTCAATATAATTTTTTATTTATTTATTTATTTATTGCAGGGTGTCATGCAAGTGAGTGGTGCTCTGATTGTATCTCTATCAGTAAACCCCCTGTTCTCAATCCCCGTGCTAATTCTACTCTATTTGTTCTGGCGGTTGAGTAAAGCCTATCTCAGGACGTCGAAAAGTTTGAAGTACTTGGAAGGTGTCAGTAAGTACACATACGCAATCTTGTTTCATGTTTTTAAGTCTTATTAAGCTCTGCAATCTTGGAAACATGGAGTATTTCCCCTCCTCCCAACAAGGAGTATTTTCCTCCCCCTCCCAACATGCTACCTGTACGAGAAATCTCTCTTCCATTATTTATGTTCAACCTTCAACTGAAACGTGTTTAACGCACTTCTGTTCTTAAATACATTTGTATTCTCTCTCGAGAAGAAATTTCCAGATGAGAAACAGAAAAATATCTTTTGTTGGATGCAAAAACTCGAGTCAATGAGTCAATTAATTTTCAAGCGATTTTGTTCTCTTTTTTCTCGTCCCATCTTGGGATTGTAAAGTCGTTTATCAAATTTGATGAGCATTTTGAAGTATTTTTCTTTTGCTTTCTTCGTTCTCTCTCGCTTTTCTTTATTTACTATTAAAAATTATTGATTCCAAGAGTGTGTCGTTGAAGTGCTGACCCCTAGTGATGAACTTGGAAACTTATGATAAAAGATGTCGCAGTGAAAAAAACTTCGAAAGTAAAAATCTTTTGAAGAATTCCTTTTATTTTTCCTCTTATATAACATGTAACTGAGGGATGAAATAGCAAACCTGCCTGCATAGGGGGTGTCAGTCTCTAATACAGGGTGGATTTGTGTGAGTGCCGTGTAACTTTCTAAGTATGCAATGTGCTACATAGGAAATATTAGTGGAGATGTCTTCACTTTTCTCGTTACATGTTGTGTGAGTGCCGTGTAACTATTTAAGTATGCAATGTGCCACATAAGGAAAATTAGTGGAGATGTCTGATTCACTTATCTAGTGATATATTAACGTTATGTTCTGTTTCAGCAAGGAGTCCTGTATTCACTCACTTGAACGCTTGTCTCCATGGACTTCCAACTATTCGAGCTCATGGGGCAGCCAAAATTTTGGTCGAAGAATTTGACTATCATCAGGTAGATATGGCATTTTTTCAATATTATTTATTTGTTTGTTAGTTTAACACAAACTTTACGAAATTTATTTAAATAGGTATAACTAGGTATATCGGAGACTGATTTTATTGTTTCTAACTTCGAGATAAATACGAGTAGGACGAAAAGCTTGAGTAACATATTCAGAAAAGAACTTGAAACAAAGTGTAGTCGAGTATACCAACATCATAGCCAATAGTGTGAGCACATGCATTGAGAATAACGCCAGAAACAGTATCAAAAATCACATTGGAAACAACATCAACAATAACAACAACAATATTGTCAACAGTTTGGAAATCGTAGACACACAACCACTGATGAGGCTAATGTCACAGTCGTCCCTAAGGATATGGGATTTTTTCAATATTATTTATTTGTTTGTTAGTTTAACACAAACTTTACGAAATTTATTTAAATAGGTATAACTAGATTAACTAGGTATATCGGAGACTGATTTTATTGTTTCTAACTTCGAGATAAATACGAGTAGGACGAAAAGCTTGAGTAACATATTCAGAAAGCGCGAGATATTCAGGCTTAAATGGCAGGCTTATCAGTTCTTCCAACCAACCGGAATTCGACATAAATGACTCGTACTACTTTTGGACATCTTTGACTTGTGTTTCAGGACTTGCACTCATCAACATGGCACTTGTTCGTCTACACTAACATGGGATTTGCTTATTTGATCGACTTCTTGTGCCTTCTCTACCTGAGTACTATCCTGATCAGTTTCTTCTTCTTTGCTGACAGTAAGTAGCTACCAATTTTCTAATCAGAGCCCGCGTCTATTAATAACGTCCGAAAACGGGCCAACATAATGAATATAAAACTCTAAGACCGGGTTTTACGAAGTTGGAGTTGGCTTCAATTCTGGATTGAACAGGGTATTAAGTATAGCTCAATCCCAGATGATTTCAATTCTGATTTGGTGAATTCCGCTCTAAACCCGTGAAAATGATCTGATAGTTTCGATATTAGAAGAATATTTAATATTTTTATCTAAAGACCAACAATAAAACTTCCCACCCAAAACAGTTGAAAACTTATCAAAGGTGTCTGTCCGTGTTTCAGTCGGTGGCAAAGTAGGCCTGGCAGTAACCCAGACCATGACACTCATGGGCGTAGTCCAATGGGCAATGCGCCAGGCAGCTGAAGTAGAAAACCACATGATCTCTGTCAAACGATTGGTTGAATATACCAAATTGGAACCTGAGGGCAATCTGAGTCCAAATTATGAAGACGAGAATGAAATCTGGCCAGTGCTGGGCAAGATAGAGTTTCAGAATACGAACGTCCGGTATTTGTCAGGGCCCCGAGTTATCAAGAACCTGAATATTACGATACATCCGAAAGAAAAGGTAAGTTTGAATATTTATGGGAGAGTTTGAATATTTATTAACATCCAAATGGCAACAGGAGAAGAATCAGAGAATAATACAATATCTACAAGTTTAGTTAATTTTCAGGTGATAGAATTGTATTGAAATTTTCACAAAATGAACCGGCATGCGGCAGATTTAATTCCACTACCTTTGAAAATCGTTGGAGCAGACTTTTCACTCCCATCCGGACAGTATAAACAAGGTACGTTCCATTCTATTTTCTATACTAAAATAATGTCTTCGTTTCAGATAGGCATTGTAGGCCGGACGGGGGCCGGAAAGTCCTCCCTGATTGCCGCCATATTTCGTCTCGCTGAGGTCGAAGGCGTTATCAAAATCGATGACATTGACACTGAAGATGTCCCGCTCAGCAAACTCCGATCCAATATTTCAATCATACCACAAGATCCAGTATTGTTCTCAGGAACTCTGAGGAAAAATTTGGATCCTTTCGAGAAGTATCCAGATTATGTTCTCTGGACAGCACTACAAGAAGTAAGTTGGATTAATGTTATTGTTGTTTACAAATGTAAAAGGAATTAGCTATTAGGCCAATTTCCTACGCGCGTCCAAATATTTTTTTTTCCTAAACTATCACGGCAGTCCCAAAGAGCAATTCTCCGGAGTTGGATTAATAATTTTTGTCTTTAGGTCGAGGACAGGTCACTTTTATTTGGCTTAACTCAGAATCAGAGGTTGGAAAACCAAACACCTACGTACAAATTGGACAGACCCTGAACTATCACGGCAGTCCCAAAGTGCAATTCTCCGGAGTTGGATTAATAATTTTTGCCTTTAGGTCGAGGACAGGTCACTTTTATTTGGCTTAACTCAGAATCAGAGGTTGGAAAACCAAACACCTACGTACAAATTGGACAGACGATTAATTTCAGTGCGATCAACTTCTGATCTGGAAGTTGGTGGTTCAAGAACAATCAATGACCAAATGATTTTTTAAAGAGGTTTGATAGAGGGAACTGTAACTGCTAAGGTCTTATCGTCCCGCAATCGATGAGAAAAAGAAGACAGGATAGGAGAAAGCCAGCCGTTCCGAAAACGAACATTATCCGTTTAGGATAAAATCCGCCCCGGGCGGGAATCGAATCCTCGGCCTAGCGTACACAAGGCAGACGCGCTACCAACCAACCTAACTAGGCTTGATTAAAATTGTGTTCCAGGTAGAGTTGAAAGACATGATCATGGAGGGTGCTGGTCTCAATATGACCGTGTACGAAGGTGGCACCAACTTCAGTGTGGGCCAACGACAGCTTATCTGTTTGGCCAGAGCCATAGTTCGAAATAATGTGATCCTTGTACTAGATGAGGCAACAGCCAATGTAGACCCTAAGTAAGTATCTTAGTATCTTGCCAACAACAGGATATATGCATTCGGTGACCAACCTCAGTGGTGCAGTTGTTAACGCGTTGGACTTTGGATCTGGAGGTTGGTGGTTCAAGTCCAAGTCATGTCATGAAATTTAGTTGATAGTTGCTCAATAAGCCTTGATCGACGCTTTTAAAAGAGAAGTTTAAAAAAAGGAAGAAAAATTTAGTGGTTAGGTTAAAGAGCTCCTCCAGGACAGCCCTGCTACATAAAAAAGCCGTAAAAAAAGCCTAGTAATAGCAGGGACAGAATCAGATATTAACTATGATTAACTTTCATCTTTTAATCTTGGATCAAGCAATCTGATTGCCTAAAAAAATTGAAATCAACCAATCAGATTGCAGACAGAGACATCACAATAGAGCACCTCTTGCGCAGATGTCAACATTCATTTCAACATTGAGCTATGAACGGGGGGGTTAATTTTTTAAAACAAAATACAAGTAGATAACAAAATATTCATTCTTCACAGAGAATTTTCTTGTAGAAAACATAGTATGCATATTATGCATGGCACCCTATGAAAAATGTTAACAGGAAAGAAAAAACACAATAGTTATGTATACAGTGTGTTTCGAAAGTTTTTAACCAGCCTTAACATTTCATGAACGAGTTGGATTTGTTGGAAGGTTTTAGCGATAGTAAATATTAGGTGAAAAATCTAATGCCTATTATCAGCTACGTTTACAAAATTTAGCCCTTGAAGCTGCTTTTTTCTTGAATAAATCGGCTAAACGGCTTTTCGGCCCAGTTATCTATTTTATTTTAAGTACCTAGTGCTTAGAATTTAGACTTTGGGACTTTTTACAATATCATACTGTCAGCTGAGAATAAGATATCCGATTATGCTAACAGTTTAGAGGTTTAGACAATCAACGTATTTTCTCTAGGCACAATATTTTCAAGTAAACTTAAATTTTCGTGAATTCTTACCCGTTCAAGATATATTCAGTCTGGTCAGGGACTTTAAATATAAACTGTATACTCGTAAATATGATACTTAAAGAGAAATCAAATGGACTGTTATTTTAATAGAGCACAGTGTTAAGGAATAAATGTTACGTAGGACTCTAAGATCCCCTTAATAAGGCAAAATGACAAATGTACTGAAAACTGTCTGTCTTTTATAATTTCCATACTGGCGCGAAAATCGAACCACTATTTATTTTCTAACAAGAAAATAGTTAACTAGGAAGTTTTCTAGCTAAGCTTGTTAACTATTTTTTCGTTAAAAAATAAAATACGGCCCACGATTCCAGTATTGAACGCGCATAGCTAAAGTTCCTTTTTACAAATACTTTTAATAAGGCTACTTTTAGTTTAGAAAATGTATAGTTTTTTTACAATATTTTTTCTTTAAACCTATTGAGTTAGGTATAGGGTAAATATAATTATCTCTGTCAAGGTTAATAAAAACTGACGGTACATTGCATTAACACTTAGGTCAAACATAAACACGTTGTTAAATTAATTTTACTTCAAATACTATGTGGAACAACGATGAAATATAATTTTAAAACATTGTCTTCCTTCCTTTTTTTTATATTTTTATATAATTTAATTCTGAAGACATTGTTTTAATTTACATCTCACCTGTTGTAAAATTAAATTAAATCATTTGTGACACAGGACAAAATGGGAAACTACTACAGTCATTGCTATACGGAAAGTCCTATGTACGTCACAGAAAATCACATAAACTAAGGTCAGGGCTTACCAAGTTGAGATAACTGGTTCAATTTAGGATCGAGCTAGCTGTAGGTTAATCCTAGATTAAACGGAATCAAGAGTTAACTCGACTTGGTAAGGCCGGGGCTAACACAGAAAGGAAACCTAAGGTGTATTTTTCTTCCGGAATATGAAACGTTTTCTCATCTTCTGAAGCCCAACTCCCAACCTTGGATTTTTTAAGGTTGAGAAGACAAGCACTACTACACCACCTAGTTGTAATTCGGTTAAACTAAATTTTGTATTTTCCTTGTTGTTGTTGTTTACAAATGTCGGGTGACCATTAGGTCATTTTCCTGAGCGCGTCCCAATATTTTTCTACAATTGAACTGCTGGCTTAAAAGGCTGGATAGGAATTTAGGTGTGCTTAGTTCGTGGGAGAGTTATGGGAGAGTTTTTCTGTATTTTCCTTTATAAGAGGGGAAATGTGCTTCAAAAGAGGACAAATCGGTTCAAATCCCACAAGAAAAATACCTGTCTACTTGTTTTCACTGAGCATACGTTGCGGCGAATCAAAAACGGCGAAAAAGTATCTTTAAAAAGTCGGAAATCCAATTCTTGTTTGCCGTTCTAATGAAAAAGTTACTATTGTGACGTCACGATATAAGATTTCGTCACAAAATTCCGATAGGCAGCGCTAGAGTCGCCTTTACGGCAAACAAATAGTGAATAAACGGGAGTTCTAACGACAAAGATCATACAGCTGTGATGTCACAGTACAACGTGCTTAGAATAAATATATATATATTTTTTTTTTTACGAAATATCACTACATTATTGATTTATGGACTGATTTTCCATTTTATTTTTTGTCGCAGGACTGATTTACTAATTCAACGTACCATCAGAAAGAAGTTTGCAGACTGCACCGTCCTTACGATAGCCCATCGGCTTCACACTATCATGGACTCAGACAAGGTCCTGGTCATGGATTCAGGAGTAGCCGTGGTGAGTAGTTTTGGATTCTTTTTTTCCAAAGATTTGATAGAGGGAACTGTGTCTGCTAAGGTCTTATCGTCCCGAAAGCGAAGAGAGAAGGAAGACAGGATAGGAGAAAGCCAGTCATTCCGAGAACGAACCTCATCTTAATTTTCTCCTCTTCAGAAGCCTAACTCTCTAGATTTTTTACTTTTTAGGGTTGAGAAGAAGTCAGCTTGCATTTCAAATGGATGTACAAAAGCGCTACCACACCACCTAGTTGTAATTTGGTTAAACTGAATTTTGTATTTTCCTTGTTGTTTACAAATATCAGGACATTGACCATTAGGCCATTTTCCTACGCGCGTCCCAATATTTTCCTACAATGGAACTGCTGGCTTCCAAGGCTGGACAGGAATTTAGGAATGCTTAGTGCATGGGATAGTTAAAGGTGGGTTTTTCTGTATTTTCCTTTATAGGAGGGGAAATGTGCTTCAAAAGAGGACAAATCGGTTCAAATCCCACAAGAAAAATACCTGTCTACTTGTTTTCACTGAGCATACGTTGCTGTACTAACGAGACAAGCATGTCGGAATACTGTTGCATCATAGACTTCACATCTTCCTCCCCCGGAGTAGCGTTAGTTCCATCTTCCCCCGCATTCGGTTCCGTAGCGCTAGTGCTGAGGAACTTCAACTTGTTCTGAGCTTCGCCTATGGCTCCCTGGAGATCTTCAAGTAGATTGCCCTTGGCGTTTTGATCTAAGGATTCGACGGCTAGTCTCTTGTGAAGCTGAACCACGCTGTCAGCAGCCCTGGTCAGTTGTTCTGCCATGGAGGCAATCAGCTGTTGGGAAACTGGAAAGCAAATGGAAATACATATTGAAGTAAGTAATTAAGTAAATATAAGTAGTGCTACTGTCAGCTTAGAACAAGTTAGTCCATTATACCAACAGTTAGAGATGGTGTGCACATCCCTGTGAAATTAGGTAGGTAATTGGTAAAAATGCCAAACACGTGTTACAATGATTTTGGGTTATGCATTAATATGTGGTACAATGTTTCCCCTTTTTACGGCGTACGGCGACAAAAAACGGCACATAGCGTTTTTAAATTATGATTTGTTTGATTCTATACCAAATACATAAGATTTTGCTTAGACTGCGGAAGTGAAGGGACTTTTCAGCACCATTCTAGCAGTATAATGTATAAACAGGGTATAGGTCTTCTTCTTCTTCCTAACCTTTTCCCATTCTACTAACGTACACTAAAAGGAACTTACTTGGAGCATTCTTAACATCTACAATACTGGACGTGGTGGCATCATAGTTGGGTTCGGCCATACTGGAAGGCCTTAGTCTCTGTCTACTCCTTACTGACACATCACGCTCACTACCGCTCCTACCCAGGGGGTTCCGTCGATGTGTTGAATTGAAACTGGGGAAACAAAACAAATATAGAGTGATATTCAATAAAACATAATCTAATCTAATGTAAAACGCTAATTATTTGTGAACCTTCTCTGCCGGAAATCGGGAGCCTAGTGTGATATCTGGAATTCTAGACGATCACGGAGGTAGCTTGTGGGTTCGATCCCAGCCGAGGTATGGAATTTTATCCTCATTTATTTGAGAGTGTGACCACATAATAATGGAGCTCTAAGGGTTAGCTGGTAGAGAACGCCTCCGGCGTTAACCTCACCTAGTGGTTACCTTCCACTCAAGAGTCTATTATTATTATTATTAGTATTTCACTTTCGTGAAATTCACTCGCACAAGTTCGGTCACTTGTAGAACTTACAACGAAAAATGTCCCTTATAAACCCTCCAAAAGCCCAGTTAGAAGTTCTTACCTAGTAATTATAGACCATTATATGTAACACTGTGTTTACATTTCTCATCTTCTCATTGGAGTTACCTATTTTTATTGATGTTACTTACTTGGATCGATCTATACTAGAACTCCTAGGTCTGGTTAGATTGGATTTGTCAGGCAATTCTTCAGAACTAGAATCATCTCTTCCTATTTGATGGATGGCCACTGGAAGAAAGAACAAAATAGAATCAAATTATAAAGCACAATAATGTCGATAAAATACAAAATACTACCATTACTCCTAATATCCCATTGAGGTGCTGCATTCATAGGAACGCCAAAAATTTTCGTATCTCTTTGAGGGATTAGAGATCCAATGGGAAAATTTTCTTTGGAAATAGAATCAAATTATAAAGCACAATAATGTCAATTCAATTCAATTTTATTTTATTGTGATTGTTACAACACTCCTAAAATCCCATTGAGGTGCTGCATTCATAGGAACGCCAAAAATTTTCGTATCTCTTTGAGGGATTAGAGATCCAATGGGAAAATTTTCTTTGTCTGTTGAATATTTTTGCCAAATTAATCAAAATCGGACAAAGCGTTCCGGAATTAACGCGGAGCAAACAAACTTAAAACCAAGTAAATGCCAAATCCCTGATTGAAGACTAGGTAACTTGTGAAGATCCATTCTAACTATTGAATTTCATGAATACAAATAATATAAATCACTTTCGTGTGTTTTGTTAGGTACATATTTGTTTTCTTTGCAATCTAATAGAGTTAAAACTCGTCGAGTTTAAAAGATTTAAGCCTTAAAACATACAACAAACACTTTGATTAATTTTATCTACTTACTAGTTGAATAAGAACTGGTCATGGCGCGCCTATGTATGGACTTCACCTTGGTGTTGGTACTCATCTTATTCTGCGATGAAATAGTCGGCCTCATTATTCTTGAATTTGAACTAAATTTATTATTTTTTTGACTAAGATCACTCTCTGAATCGCTCTGAAACAAAAGGGAAAACACATTTGAATTCTGAAGAGGGAAGTAATTTTTTAAAGAAATACTCTGGTACAGAGTTGCCACAGTAAAATCGTATATTATTTATTTTTGTAATCATCAGCGATTATCTGATATGGGCTTCTGAGATATCTTTGGAAGGTCGTGTCAAATGCCAAAAACCTGTCGTTCTAGGTTTTAACCATCGAACTGATTACCGAAAAGCACCATTAAATGGCTTTCCAATATTTTCAGACCGGAAGCTGGCAATGAAAAACTCAAGTTAAATATTAAATACAATTTTTTGACTTGTACTTGGTTTAACAAACTTACTTGATGTAATATTCCGACGGAATTACTTCTGGTCATGGCACTAGGGGGTAGCTTTGGTCTTTGAGAAGTGCGGGGACTGGGTTTTGGACCTAGAGAGAGAAAAAAAAATTAAATGAGTTTCAGAAAACGAAAATATATCTTGTTGATCCTGCTCGAATAAGACTAACAAGTCCCTTTACCCCATTTAAAAGTCTCTTTACCCACTAAAACGAAATATGAAGGATGAAAAAGTTTCGGATGCGAACCAGCAATCTCTTGTTTAGGAGTCACTGCCTCAGTCCTGTTAACTAAATAAAGTGATTTAACCTGGATACTTTAAGAGAGTTGAACTGATCCTTCAAGTAAATAGAACCCTCAAGGATTTGCCCTTGTTTGACCCCCCCCCCCCCAAAACCCTGGTTGTTGCAGTAGGTATGTACATTTCCAAATAGTTTTTACATCGCGATCAATGACCCAACTTAAGACCGTAAAGTTTTAAATGGAGCCCAAAAAATTTGAAAATCCAAAAAATAAATTTACCTAGACCCCAAAAATTTCACCTTCGACCCCAGGTCGTTCTTAATATTTCCATGAAAAAGTACAAAATGTATAACAATGCCTTTATGGATGAAACAATCTTTTTGGTTAAAACTTGGAAATCAAAAAATCAGATTGCTTCAATAGTTAAACTCAAACCCAGTGTCAACTCGGATTATGGTTTCGGTCATAAGAAATGAATAGAGTAATAGGATCATCATCTACAACCACTTCTAAGGAGGATACATGAAAATTAAGTACGTTGTCTTCTATGGAGCTATGAAAATCGAGTGAAAACATGAAAGACACTACTGAAGTAAACTCCTACCTGATAAGTTATTGGCTACATGGGAGTGCACTCGGCTAGGTGTGGAGGTAGAATTTGCTAAGTCACTCAGTGAACAAGATCTTCTCATATTGCCAGACAAGTGATCTTCAACTACATCAAATGAAAACACAACCATGCACAAAAAAGAGCAACAAATTATAAACGGGGGAAAAATAAAATACTAATAAATGAATAAAAATAATGGACAAATCCGTTGACTCAAAGCTTCCTTGCGTTTATAGCATTTTGTGGAAGTGATGGTAATCGTAACAAATTAAAAATATGATGGTACGATCAGAGATCAACATTCAAATCGGACAAATAACGCACAACAGATTTGAAAAATCGCGGGCTATCAAATTTTGGTTGCTATGTGCGGCTCAGGACCGCACATAGCAACCTATCGATTAATCAACAAACTTAATCAATTAAGTAGCAAAATTAATCAATGATTAACCAAAGAAATAACAAAGGCCAATCATTGATTTAATTTCAGTGTGGCCCAGATCATGTTAATTTAAAACCTGTAATTTGAACCGAAATTACCGTTTACGAAATCTTCCCTGAGGAAATTATTTGATAACATTGTTTTTCACCTTCCCCCCCTTCTTCAATTGAGTAGAACCAATATTACACAAATTTGTGTGATATTATATTACATTATTTAAAATATATTACATTATTGTCTTTGCCGTGAGCAACAGTCTGTTTCAAAAGTTCCGTACAGAGTACGAGGTTCAATACTTTTTGAAACTCTTGTGATCATCGATTCAAGGAAGTTATCAGATGAGTACATCCATCCTGATTCCTGTTTTCCTGATTTTAATGGCATTTCGTTTTTATTGCCTCACTAATTCAAATATTACTATTCTAAAATTAGTTAATACTACTAAGAACATGCCATATCAAATAAACCAACACCAAAGTCCAAAACCAAAGAACAGTACATCCTCACTTTCTATCACTCCAAAGAGGGCTTCTACTGAAATTTGAATATGAATTGAAAGATCTATTGAATCAGCGATTAGTAAACGTAGAAAGGCAACATATTATGCGATTCGAACAGACACTTAATACGTTTCACTGTTAAACACCCCAATGGAGTCATAAAAAGTGCGGTAAGTCAGGGAGGGTAAATTTATTCCATATTGTGCACAAAACATACTGAAATAATAGCATAAAACGAAAAATAATGTCTAGTCTTTTCAGAAATAAGAAATATGACTGAAGGGTTAATAGAAACTGGCCATTTAGAAATATATATCTCTTGGAATTTAGAATAGAATAGAATATTATACCCTGTTTATACTGCCGAAATGAGACTGAAAAGTCCCTTTACACCCGCAGTCTAAACAAGGTCTTATGTATTTGGTACAGAATAAGTTAATTTAATTTTTGCTTGACTTTTCGAGGTTTTTTTTTTTGCTTGGTTTTCAAGTAACTTCAAGTAAAGAAATAAATAGCATAAAGGTAGTTTCAGTGAGTGTTTAGTCCTATGAATTCCCATTTCACCAGAAACCTACTTGGATCTGTTTCAAGCATCAGAAAGCATTGAAATGATCTACGGTGAAAAAAATAATACTGAAAATATGGACTCTTTTCAGTCGGTAAAAATAGAGTTAAAGGAAATTTATACCTTCTGGAATTGAGTATTGAAATAGGACACATTGAATTTCATAAAGACAACCCTTTACCTTCGTATTAGGAAGCTATGATAATACTGTTAGTGTTTGGTAAAAATTAGTAGCCATTAGTAAAATCATACGACTAACACATATTATGTACAAGTAAAAATATTTACAGACATAAATCCATCTTCAAAATGAACAGACAATTGTAATGCCAAAAGGTATGGTAACAGGTTTTGTATCAAGATTGGCTAGGTTAGATGATGGAAAATGTACCTAAAAACATCAACTCTGGCGCTGAAAAATATTTACACCCTAACCCTTAAACCAGAGGTAACTTAGCCCTTGAACACCAAACCTTTTGAATTCTATAACAAGGTCCTCAGAGAAGATTGGTGAAAATTGTGGAACTGTCTCTACTTTAGCTTCAAAGATTTACAGCGTTTTTCCAAACTTCATAAAATTTATACAACACCACGACAACTTTAAAACAAATATTTAAAAATATTTACACCCTAACCCTTAAACCAGAGGTAACTTAGCCCTTGAACACCAAACCTTTTGAATTCTATAACAAGCCTCAGAGAAGATTGGTGAAAATTGTGGATTTGTCTCTACTTTAGCTTCAAAGATTTACAGCGTTTTTCCAAACTTCATAAAATTTATACAACACCACGACAACTTTAAAACAAATATTAAACGAAAGGGTATGTACATTAGAGGAACTAGAAACATAAAATAAAGGGTATTTACATTTCATGACTATATTAGGTAACAACTAAAGGTAAGAAAATAAATGGCACAATGGACAACTAATAAATAATAATCAATCAAAATAATATATCGAACAGGGGACGCAAAGTAAAAACGAAAGGGTATGTACATTAGAGGAACTAGAAACATAAAATAAAGGGTATTTACATTTCATGACTATATTGGGTAACAACTAAAGGTAAGAAAATAAATGGCACAATGGACAACTAATAAATAATAATCAATCAAAATAATATATCGAACAGGGGACGCGAATAACGAAAGACAATGAAGCAACAATAACAAATGGAGTTGGAAGATAAATACAAAATAGGAAGCAGTGTCTACTTAATACCTGGTTGGTATTTAGAAGGCAGGACACAATGGTTTGGAAGACGTTTCATCAGCTGGGCTCTAGGCTGCCAATATTTCTTGGGAGAATTACAGGAAGATGAAGTACCAGGAGTAGAAGATCCAGAACCTGGTAACTGAGAGACTAACTCTTGCTTCTCAAAATTCTGAGACAGCAATCGAACATTGGGCATTTTGATATTGTTAACTAGGCTGTTTTGTTTGAATTCCTGAGCGGCATGGTTCTCTTTAAGGGCCTCATCTTCCTGAGTTTTAACAATATCACTTGGTGGTTCAGACGTATTTTCTTTATTAGATTTAGTCCACTGAGTAACTTTCATTTTAATCTCGTTGATTCTCTCTGCTTGAATATCTTTCTTCTTCGCTGAGAATCTCATCTTGGATAGTTTCACTTGAGGTTTGGGCGGTTTGTGTGTGACTACCGGATGGTTTTCCTTAGTTAGCTTATCAGGTTTACTAGTCAGTCTTTTGAATAAGGCCTCAGGTGGCATCTTCTTCTCCCCGTTCGAATCAAAAGGAATGAAGAAACTCTCGTTCTTAGGTTTCATTTCAGTGCGAGGTTTGGCAGGCAGGTGTAGGTTTTTGTTTTCTTTATAAAACGTGTGACTTTTCACGAAATGATTCCTCGTAATGGCCTCCTCTGTGTTGGTTTCTACTAGTTTCTCCAAGATGGCACAATTCTTCACAGGACTCGTGAATCCTATTTCCTTTTGTATAACGAAATATCTTATGAGTTGTGGTGAGGACTCTACACTTGCTGATTCCTTACTCACAGATATATTTCTACTGTTGATATGTTTCTGACTGGTATCTTGTAGACTTCTTGTTCTGAATACAGGTTTCTTCTGTTCCTCATAGCACATCTCTGACGCCACATTGAAATCATTGCTCACATCAGTAAGTATACTCTCTGTACTCTTACATGTTTCATTCTGTCGGAATAGATACTGATACTCACTCTCATCTGTTAGGCCACTCTCCGTGCTATGCGCGCGCAGATAGAAGCTCGCACTACTATGTCTATTATTACCTTCTGTATCATCATTCAGTATATTCTCTTCACTATGACATCTTCTAGTTTGTGATCCACCCAGGATTTCATGCTCACTAACACATCTGCGCGGTTCTCGTATAGTCCACAACATTTCAGCATTATCTTCTAACGAGTCTGAACTGAAATTATCTTCCGAATCATGAGGCATATGTAGAAGCTCGCACTACTATGTCTATTATTACCTTCTGTATCATCATTCAGTATATTCTCTTCACTATGACATCTTCTTGTTTGTGATCCACCCAGGATTTCATGCTCACTAACACACCTGCGCGGTTCTCGTATAGTCCACAACATTTCAGCATTATCTTCTAACGAGTCTGAACTGAAATTATCTTCCGAATCATGAGGCATATCTAGCACACCATCCAGAGAGTCCATGGATCGAGACTCGTTCTTGACAACATTATCCAACTGACAGTTACTATCTGCTTGTTTGATATCGATGAAGAAGCTGTATGAGAAACGATTAGATTTATTACCAGGTTGAGTGTTAGATAGTTGTGTGTTAGAGACAGGGTTAGAGTTAGAAGGAATCCCACACCAGTTATCAGAGTTATGTTTACGTTTAGATCTGACAAATGTTCTCGAATCCACAACCACGGGATTACCTGAGCTGGCTGAAGCTTCGTGTTTATGTTGCGTGGAATGTTTGGTTTTGTGCGGGCGTTGAATGTGACTGAGATCTGAAATACTTTGACTACACCTAATGTTTGACTTGTTCCCCACCTGCAACAGACATTACAATCACATAAAGGCAGCTGCAATCCAGGGGTTTTCAGGCACAGCATGCTTTTTAAAACTCTTTAAAAAAAGCTAGTACACAAATTCAATCAAGTATGTATGCTACGAAACAAACGCCTAAAGCTCTCATCGTTACGCGATAAAACGGCTCCCCACAAGATTACATCTAAAAAATAAATAAATAAAATTGACTTACACTCTGGAGCTGTTTCCTGGTTTCCTCTATCCTTCTCTGCAACTCCTCTCTCTTCCTCAACGTCTCAGGATCGTTCTTTAACTTCTTGGTGGTAACTCCATGATATTGGGACGATATGCTCTTCTTCTTACCGGCCAGATCCTTGGCACTATCTTCAGCTCCACTCAGAGATTCAAATGTATTCTTCAGATACTTCTCGCGCTGGCCTAGCAGATTGACGTGCTCCGAACTGAAACCATAGTGAACATTAAATCATTCATGAATCTATATCATCATTAATTACATGATCATGAATTAATGAATTGACATTGAAAATTAATAGTAAATAACATTTTGAGAATTGAACGGATTGACTGCTGAACTGTTAAGTTTGTCAATCAAAAGATTCCCAGATATTCTTTTTAAGAAAGACCTGAAACGTTCCTACGAATAAACCGGGTAAAAATCTGTTTAAACCAACAGTCAACTCAGTGTCCAACAATAAAATTATTCATATTCATCAATATGTCTGTAAAAAGAGTCTAATCAGTCTAATTTTCAAAAGCCATTGAAGAGTTTGAAAATTAAACAGTTTCTAGGTTCTAGGAAAAATGCCTGGTAACCAAATCTTTTGAATTTGTAAGAAGAAAAAAAAATAGTAATAACAATTGACTCTTCTCACCTTTGATTAAACGCGGACAGCACACTCTTGTCGGCATTATCAGCGCTAGGCGTGGATATCTCATCTTCCTCGTCCTCACTGTCCTGACTTCCCGATACAGACCTACTGGAGAACTCATGCAGAGATGCCGTCAATAATCTATCGGGCCGGGCCTTGGATTGTTTCATACGACGCGATGATCTCCTTAGTTCATCCGAGTCTAAAGCGTTTACTCGGAATTCACTGGAAACCAGAGATAAATAGATTAGTATGCAGAAAACGAAGTGTTTGTTTAATATACTGGAGAACTTATGCAGAGATGCCGTCAGTAATCTAACAGGCCGAGCCTTGGATTGTTTCATACGACGCGATGTTCATCCGAGTCTAAAGCGTTAACTCGGAATTCGCTGAAAAACCAGAAGTGCATAAATGATTATGGCGAAATATTGGACTAGTAGTCGCACAACTGCTTAAGCATAAAAAAATAAAAATATATATATCTCTCCCAATGGTTCAATGAACAGTAGAAAAGGGGTTCCTACGAGGCCCCCATCAAAGAAATGATTTGGTTCGAAATTAATGTAATAGGTATACAGAATTTTCATGTTATGCGATGGATAGAAATAGAAACCCAGCTATTTCTTACCTCACAGACTCCTCACTCTGATCGGGGAAGTATACCGTATCATGTCTAGGTTCTGGCTCGGTAGATTCTCCTTCTGAATAATCTTCTACATCTCCATCATGCTCTGTACTCTCCATATCCTGAACAAGAAAACAAGGAGGAATTTAAATTGAGTTAAGCATACTTAAATGCTTGTCAGGAGGGCGTGGGTTCAATCCCAGCTGAGGCGAGGTATGGAATTTTATCATCAGCAAGGAGTTTGACAAGACTAATGAAATTAAAAAGTACTAGCCCACTACTGGGGTAAAGCAATTTTTTAGTCATATTCGAGTAGTATAAAGAAGAAGAGGAGGAGGAGGAGGAGGAGAAAGAACAAGAAGCAGAAGGAGGAAGAAGAAAAACAAATAGAAGGACGAGAGACAAGAAGAAGAAAAAGGAAGAGAAAAAAAAAAAATAAACAAACAATAAAAACAAACTCACTTCATATTTAAAGCTGCCTAGAGAACTGTCATCCGTGTGGTGTCTACTTCGGTGATTCTCCGACTCGAAATTCTTTGGTAAATGAAGAGTACCTTTCATGGAGTGAGGCTGAAATAATGATCAAAGGGTTAAAGGGGAAACTAGTCTTTTAAGAAATAAGAAATATGACTGAAGGGTTAATAGAAACTGGTCATTTAGAAATATATATCTCTTGGAATTTAGAATAGAATAGAATATACCCTGTTTATACTGCCGAAATGAGACTGAAAAGTCCCTTTACTCCCGCAGTCTAAACAAGGTCTTATGTATTTGGTACAGAATAAATTAATTTAATTTTTGCTTGACTTTTCGAGGTTTTTTTTTTTGCTTGACTTTTCAGTTCAAGTAACTTCAAGTAAAGAAATAAATAGCATAAAGGTAGTTTCAGTGAATGTTTAGTCCTATGAATTCCCATTTCACCAGAAACCTACTTGGATCTGTTTCAAGCATCAGAAAGCATTGAAATGATCTACGGTGAAATATGTAAGCTCATAGCTCTTATTTAAAAATCTTTTTTCGTGAATTCACGACTTATTCTTTGTACAATTTAAAAGAAAGTTGAATTACATGCAAAAATAAACAGAGCATTGGAAGAGGAATAGAAACAATATCCAAACAGAATTTCCAACGACGAGTCCGAACATTGCGGCAGTCTTTACAGAGCAGATAGAAGGCTGAAGAAGAAAATATATCAGTCATCTTGTCTTGTCTTGAAATTCATAATACACAAGTACCTATTTCAATTACGAAAGTTCAATCAGTAATCTTGAAATAGTAAACTTTAGCTGGAGACATAAATCTGTAATTAAGCATGCAAGCGATGAGCTGAAAAGCAAAGACGTGAGATATGAAAGAAAGTACAGATTTGGAGAAGTTGTTTTGCGATAAAAAGCCACTTGACAGAAGTACTGTGAATTTTCAATTGGTATTATATGGCTGGAGACATAAATCTGAAATTAAGCATGCAAGCGATGAGGTGAAAAGCAAAGACATGAGGTATGAAAGAAAGTACAGATTTGGAGAAGTTGTTTTGCGATAAAAAGCCACTTGACAGAAGTACTGTGAATTTTCAATTGGTTTAATATCAGGATTTAATTTTTTTACTTTTTCATGTGAACAATATTTTTTTTTTTCTTTTTTAGCTAGCCTTTAGGAAGAAATGAGGTCTAGGAAAGACGGGCCATTTTTCAGTAGCTAATAGCACAAAAAAATGGCTGTTCTTTCTCAGCCTTCCTCAAATATGACTGACACAAAACTGATTATATCAGGTTTTAATTTTTTACCTTTTCATGTGAACAATATTTTTTTTTCTTTTTTAGCTAGCCTTTAGGAAGAAATGAGGTCTAAGAAAGACGGGCCATTTTTCAGTAGCTAATAGCACAAAAAAATGGCTGTTCTTTCTCAGCCTTCCTCAAATATGACTGACACAAAACTGCAATGAAAATTCACATTCTATCAAAGTCCATTTCGCAGGTCATTTTAAACCGTGGTCTGTATGGTTCTTACTTGCTTCGATATTTCGTCGTTCAGAAGTGATTTCAAAGTTTCTGCATTGAGAAAACTAGGAGGTGGCCGATGGGTCTGGAAAATTTGATGGATTTAAAATTTCAAGGATTAGGGACGGACGAAAAGGAACCATCTGGTTGCAGATCTGATCATACAGGTCAAATCAAACCATAAACTGCTTCAAGATGGATGATAAAAAATTAAATCATAAATAAACTGCTTGATAAAATAGAAGGTTTAATTAAGAGAAAATTAACTAGTGACTTAAAAGTGGCAATCCAAATTTGAATATCACAAAAGAGGTAAAAACGAAAAGGTTTTTGAAGTTAAATAGCTTGGCTACCTATCACAAAAACGGTTCTTCAAGTAAAAAAAAAAAAAAAAAAGCTTTACGGATTTGAAATGCTCTGACAACTTGTTACGATGGTGACTGATGTCATTATGTGAAGAAAAGCAATAGCGTGACTAACATTAATGTTCTCTTCCACTGGAAGTCAAAGTTTTCTCTCGTAAATAGAAGAAGCTACAAATTTAATACCACACGCAACATGTAAATAAGAGAAAACTACAAGGTACCAAATTTAAAAGTTTTTTCGGTCTGTCTGACTGTTTTTTTTTTTTTTTTTTTTTCCTCACTAAAAGCTTAATCAAAAGGAAAGTCAATGAATAGGCTATTTGGAACCCTCATCACCCATAGATCCTTCGAAGGTTTTGCTATGTTTCCCCGAGTTGATATTGTACACCCGGATATTTCTATCCTGGCAGGCCGTAATCCTTTAAGGATCTTCAGTTATTCCACTCACCTTTATAAGTGATCCCTCGTCACCCATGGAGCCTTCGAAGGTTTTGCTATGTTTCCCCGAGTTGATATTGTACACTCGGATATTTCTATCCTGGCAGGCCGTAATGACGTGTTTCTGAGTGCAGTCTATCTCCATGTCATACAGGGTGGTCTTGCCTGCCACTACCTGGTCCCGATTGAACTGAGGAACGGTGGCTGGCTCGTTGGACTGAAAGAAAAGGACTTTGGTAATAAGGATAGAAATAAAAACTCCTGAAGGAAGTAACCTGATTTACCTTTTTCCTTCTTGATGTGACTCCTTAGGCTAAAAAGAGAGTAGAGCGGAGAGCATAAAGCAGGTAGAAGGAAGCGACGACCGCATTGACCTGAGAGAAAAAGCTTTAACTTTAGCTGTTTTTAATTTAACTTTAGAAGCCAAAATCAATGAGGATAACATATTAATATTAACATTCGAAGTACAGGCTGGGAGACTATAAACAGGGAGCAGACCAGCGAACCCTTAAACCAGCCTCGCTAGCTGGCAGTTAAAATAGGGTTTACATGACTTCAAAAGAACACGCTGAATATAATATGATATTTATCGCACATCCAAGTATGTAGTTCAAGACAAGACGAGAAAGATAAGTCTGGAGACCATCACATCCCCGCTTTAGCTAAATAAATGAGGGCATAAAATAAGAATTAAAAATAATAATAAAATAAAAACAAAGCCGTTACAGCAAAAACCACAACTCACCAGAGCCAAGTGTCGGAATATAATCGACTTGTCCGCCCCACACGAGACCATGTGAAGCTTATCATCTCCGGACGTGTAGAACCGCACTGCCGTTATGGAGGACGAGTGGTCATCCAGTGTCTGCAAGAAGTTATACCGGTCATCTACATTGAATACATGGAGTAGCCTATCTCTGGAGGCGGATGTTAGGAGGCGAGGCCGCTTGGAGGTGGAAGATTCAGGAGGGCTGAATTCCAGACACAGAACTTCCGCGTCATGAGCTTCTATTAGGCAGACCTGAGTGAGACTGTCCAGCTCGTGTATCCTGAGAATAGAACATGGATATGTAAGTTCTCACAAAATATATAAAAAGATCTTTGGAAAAAAAGGTCGCTTGGTTGGTTGGTTTCAAATGTTAGAAATCGACTATTAGGTCATTTTTACTTTCTATTATTCTTCTTGTATCTCCCCAATATTTTCTGGTAATATCTTGTTATTTAGAAAGTCTGAGTACACTAAGAGACGATCAGCATTCATTTCTTCTTGTTGGGGACACAGAGGGCATATAGGGGAACCGTTGGGAAAGACAATACAAGAGGGCAGGCTAAGAAGGTTTGGAGAGACGAGAGTTACGTGGGGTGGAGACACTGGATTTCGGAGAAAGAGAAGAAGACCAAAGTTAAGGTGGAGAGACAAGACAAGGTTCAAGAAGATTTAGGAGAGAAGGGATGGAGAAGAGAGGAGGCATTGACTAGATCAGTGGTTCTCAAACTTTTTTGCATGGCGCCCCCTTTGGGCATATTCTCATTTTTTCACGCCCCCCCCCCCCCTACAGATGTGAGGTGTTACCAAAGCAATTCGGAACACAAAATTGAAAAGCGAGTAACACAGACTGACATTTACTATAATGAAAACTACTTTTACTGTTAAAAATAAATAAATAAACTACGTGTGGCTGGGACCACAACCTGAGTTCAAACTGATGTCATTGGCTGAATTTATATTCAAAATTTAATATCTAGCCGAAATCAAAGCATCTAAGGCTTAGTTCGTTCATTTAAATAAGTTTAACTTTAACCATGTTTAAACTCAGATAGTGGTCCTTGTTTTATCAGTAGTCACTGTACTCAGTAGATAGCTTTTTTTTTTCAATTCTACAAAAGTATCGTTTAAAAGAGTTCATAAATCTAATACTACTGCACTTACTTTCTTAGGGATAATGAGTGACTCTCGCCTAACATCAGGATATAAGGACCTACTGGTTTCTGTACCACTGTCTACTGAGCTGTCTTCCTTGGAACCATCCGAATCTAGGAGTTTTTCTGCAAGAGAAATTAAGGCAGCCGTATAAGTTAGTTTAAGTTCAAACACTGCCCAAGTTAGAAGTTGATTTGCAGCACTCATAAGTTCAATGGATTTATTCTGTATTTTCTAATTCTTTCTTCTGTATTTACAGAAACCTTTTGATAAAACTAAATGCGAGAATTTCAAAGAAACCTTTGGTTCAAGGAACATCCTATAATGCCCAGTTGACCTTTCAGCTTTATCGGATTTTTAATTATTTATTTTTATTTAAAGCCTCAAATATTTCATTTTATAAAATAATAATCTCACAAGTAATCATTTTGTTCCTTTTTATGCACAGTTAGTACTTTTCAGGAACTCTTGTTGTTACCAAGTGAAATATTCTCGCTTACCTTTGGTCATAGGGGAAGGAATAACGCTATCTCCATCATAATAAGACTTGACTATGATGCCCGTCGGATCTACACGCTGCGCCCAGCGACCTTTAGGTGCCTCTATAGAGGGCGTAACTGACGGGACTATGGGGTTCAAGTCATCGGAAGACATTTGTCGCTTTGCCCACAGCGGTAGTTGGTCGTTATACCTGCCGAGAAGAAGAAATTCCGAATTATTAGACTATTTGGTCATTTGGAAACTGTTTTTTCCCTAAATTTTATAGCCAGAAAAAGACATAGAACAATTGATCTGTCCAAAAAATAGTAGAAATTAAATATCAGTCAATAACTTTTTTGATGCCAGTGGCGATAGCACATTGAATGCAATAGTTCCTGATGTATCACTGAAGTTAAATAACGTTGTGCGTGGTTGGTATCCAGATAGGTGACCATCTGGGAGATAGCGTGCCGGTGGGTTTTCCCAAGGCCCCTCTCAGGCTAGGTGAGGTTAATATGAGAAGACATATGGCTTGTCCTCGAATGGAGAGAAAAGCCCCGTCACTAAAAAGTTGTAATATTATGATAGGGCCACCGTGCTAGAAATTGCCATGGGGGTTTAGGGTAGACGTATTAGGGTTAACGTACCTACATATAACCATGGGGGGGGGGGGGCCTACACCCTCCACGCCCCCCAGTTTGAGAACCTCTGGACTAGAGGATTGTGGAGGGGAGATTAAAAGAGGGAAATGCCGACCCCAAATGAAATTGTTTATCATGGACACCCACCACTGAAAGCCCAAAAAGGTCGCAATAAACTCTCAAAAGTACGTCATATTGATTGAATTCAGTGTTATTCTTACCTAATATTTATTTAATTCACTTATTCTTACCTAATATTTATTTAATTCAGTTATTCTTACCTAATATCTATTTAATTCACTTATTCTTACCTAATAGTTATTTAATTCAGTGTTATTCTTACCTACTATTTATTTAATTCAGTGTTATTCTCACCTAATATTTCCCGTCCTATCTCCCGAAGCCAAGTGTTTTCCATCAGGACTGATTCGGATCGATCTGACCCCATTTCTTCCATCGTAAGAGGAGTTCTCATTCTTGTCGCCAGAGCTCATGTCTAAATCCTTGAGGTAATTCAGTTCCGGGTCTATGTAGAGGATTTTCAACAGTTCCTGGAAATGAAAGGAAAGTGTTACAAGCTGCTGGGACAGTTTCCCTGAATTGGTGAATGATAGATATAGTGGAAAAAGGAAGTAACCTTGATGACCGAGTGGGTATCACACTAAGCTTGCACACCTGATTCCCGGGTTCAATTCCTGGCAGAATCGAAGTTTTATCTTTTTTTTTTTTGGCTCTATGCTTGGAATTATGGGGTGTACTCAGCCTTGTGAGGACAATTGAGTAGCTACTTTAATCGAGTAGCGATCAGTGGCGGCATTACCAGTGTGAAAAGATTGATGAATGAGAATCAATAGTTGTTGTTTTGAAATGTCGGGAACTTGGCCATTAGGTCATTTTCCCAGAATTAATAGTAAAGGAGGCACTTAGTAATGCTGTGATACACACAAAAGTTGTGAAGAAGCTCTCTGCTGTACCACAAAGATTTCATGATTTGATTTTTTTTTTCCAATAAATAAATTGTAAAATGGGATTTATTCCTCCCGTGAATATGCGTAAAAAAAAGCTTTCACACTTACATTGGTATAAATATTCCTCTGGTACACCGAGTCACTAGCCGTGGTCACATTGTCGAGATTCCACACTCGTATTGTATCATCACTGGAACACGTAACAAAACTGCCGGGAGGTATACACTGGTCTTGAGAGGAACTGGGAGGCACGATTTCCACACCCCATATACACGCTGAGTGATACAAATACGAATGCGATTTCCCTACCTGGAAAAATAAGAGGAAATTTCAGTGATACATCTATATTCTATTTGAATTAGTATTGTAAATTCATTTGCATATTCATACAGTCTTTCTCTTCGCCTTTTCCCGTGTTTAGACGGGGTCGGCGTTTTTCGTCAGCCTCTTAATCAGCCCTAGGGTGGTCGCTTTTGGGCTGACATTTGGTTTTCGCTACAAAATTTTACGAGTGGATGCCTTTCGCACTCAACCTTTGCTATTTCCCAAGGGAAATTTCAGGCTCGTATCCTCCGTTTAAAATCCCCCAGTCAGACTTTAGTCTTATCTATACATCGCTTAGAATCCTTACCCTCTTGACATCTCTGACGTCCCAAATGTACAGACTATGATCATTATAGACACAAGTTAACTTGTTATTGAGTTCATCGAACGCGACAGCAATAGCATCCGGATATTTGGCATCTTTAGGAGCACTGGCCATGTGACTGGGGAAAAAGAAAATTAAGTAAGTAAGTAGTGATTTATTTAGACTGTCTGCTTAGATTAAGTTGTCCGATTATACTAACAGTTTGATAGAGCACCTCTTTATTGATATAATTTTGTTTACAAATAAAACCTCGAGTAGCTCAGAGTTAGGTTGGACTCATAATCAAGGGGGCTGAGGTTCGTGTCCCAGTAGTGACTAGGACATTTATAGCGTCATTTCGAGGTGAACATAATTATTACTTTCCTTATCCTATAGGAAGGAAAGTAATGTAATCGGGTCAAATTTTCGATGGTCAGTTTTGATTGTAAAAGCTTTGCTTGAAAAAAGAAAGGAGATAATAATGAAAAAAGAAAGGAGATAACCTGCCTCGGTGGCGTAGTGGTCAAGACGCTCGCCTGGTAAACAGGAGGGCGTGGGTTCGATCCCAGCCGAGGTATGGAATTTTATCCTCATTTATTTGAGATTTTGACCACATAATAATGGAGCTCTCGGGGTTAGGTGGTAGAGAACGCCTAAGGCGTTAACCTCGCCTAGTGGTTGCCTTCCACTCGAGAGTCTATTATTATTATTATTAATAATGTTAATGTATCTCATACACATAAGCTGATTTGAACAAACTAATATTTTACATGTAATAAGTTACATCCACGCCTAGAATTTTCACCTGTTATGGCACATCCATACCTAATATTTTTCCCCATGGACACGTCCACACCGAGGTAATGTGTCCGTGGCAACGTTGTTATAAACTGAAGCGTAACCGGATCAAAACACCTCACAATGCCATCAGCACAGCCTACGAATATATACAGCTGTCCTATAGTGATGCATTTGGCACTGTTAGTACGCAGCTCAACCCATTTGTCCAGCAGACGGCGATTGTTGAACTCGCATAGGAGACCCGATTTGGTGATGGCGTAGGTGGAATCGGAACTGGAACCTGGAGAGAGACAAGGGGTTGATAAATTGTCAAAAACTTTAAGGCCGTTTTTCTCAAAACACTGCGCCCTTTTTCCATCAATGGCCTCAACTATTGTATTGAAGCCTCAGTTTTGAGAGTTACATAGGGAAAAGAGTTGAGAAAAAGGAATTTGTAAGTGAAGGGAGAAGGGCGAGGAAGACCGAAGAAAAGGTGGAAAGATCGTATGAATCAAGACTTGTGTGAGAAAAATTCATCAAGACATGAGGTAGATATTTTCAATGCGTTTAGTATAAGCTCAGCAATCAAATTAAAACGTATCAGGAAAGTAATTTGAGACCTCATTTTTCTGATATTTGGTTAAGCAGAACGAAGGACCAAGTCATAGATAAAACTTACCTTTGCCGCATGCAACATCTACGAAGTCATTGTTCCTTTGTTCTCCTAGGATTGCTGAGCGACCCATTAGAGGAACTGGTTCTTTGTACTGGAAACAAAACAAAATGGAAATAAATACCAAGATTTAGAAGGCGAAGATATAAATGGTACGAAGGGTCAATTCAAGAAGACCTTAGGTCCACTTTTCAGGAGAGCGAAAAATGGACCTAGGGTCTTCAATGACTCTGCATGCAATGATCCATGAATATTTATGGACTGAAAGTGACTATCCAAAATTTCTAGATAAATTTTGAGGACTCAGGGTCTAGTTAAGTCTAGTAAATGGTATAATAGTCATCATTGGATAAATCTCAACGCCAGCTTTCCCGTGATACATAACTCAACTTTGTCAAAAATGGATTCTGGTAATCCATAATATCTATATAAATAAAATTGTAGATTTGTCTGTACATTGCTTAGAATCGTGAAATTTTTAGTTATTCTTACTCCTTATGCATCCTCTGGTGTGAACATCACACGACTTTCCTTATCCTATTAAATTATTTATGCTTATTTGAGTGTTCTTTCACCTTAACTTTTACAATATCTCTAACCGTTTAGTCGGTACAGCTGAAAACCACCAAAAAACGGTCGAAACCCGCCAAAAAGGGGCCAAGTATTTTGAGTTCCATCCTTGTCACATTTGTGGACTAGATACCAAATTTCAAGTCTCTAGCTCATACCGTTCCCGAGATATTATTGAATTACACCGAAAACCGCCAAAAGGCGATCGAAATGCCGCCAAGCGTTGCACCTACCGTTCTCGAGATATTTTGTTTACAGACAGACAGAAGGACAGACACACGGACCAATGGCTAAAACTTTGAATTTAGGCTCTAGGGACCTCAAAACGTGTTTTGGCACTAAAAACTCACCCACGAAAATTTGACCCGATTACATTACTTTCCTTCCTATAGGATAAGGAAAGTAAAAATGTGTACGGACAATTGAGTTACCTTTTTAACATAGTAAGGAATAGTGTAAAAGACTAGTAGGTAATCTTCCTCGTCCTCACTGTCCTGACTTCCCGATACAGACCTACTGGAGAACTCATGCAGAGATGCCGTCAATAATCTATCGGGCCGGGCCTTGGATTGTTTCATACGACGCGATGATCTCCTTAGTTCATCCGAGTCTAAAGCGTTTACTCGGAATTCACTGGAAACCAGAGATAAATAGATTAGTATGCAGAAAACGAAGTGTTTGTTTAATATACTGGAGAACTTATGCAGAGATGCCGTCAGTAATCTAACAGGCCGAGCCTTGGATTGTTTCATACGACGCGATGTTCATCCGAGTCTAAAGCGTTAACTCGGAATTCGCTGAAAAACCAGAAGTGCATAAATGATTATGGCGAAATATTGGACTAGTAGTCGCACAACTGCTTAAGCATAAAAAAATAAAAATATATATATCTCTCCCAATGGTTCAATGAACAGTAGAAAAGGGGTTCCTACGAGGCCCCCATCAAAGAAATGATTTGGTTCGAAATTAATGTAATAGGTATACAGAATTTTCATGTTATGCGATGGATAGAAATAGAAACCCAGCTATTTCTTACCTCACAGACTCCTCACTCTGATCGGGGAAGTATACCGTATCATGTCTAGGTTCTGGCTCGGTAGATTCTCCTTCTGAATAATCTTCTACATCTCCATCATGCTCTGTACTCTCCATATCCTGAACAAGAAAACAAGGAGGAATTTAAATTGAGTTAAGCATACTTAAATGCTTGTCAGGAGGGCGTGGGTTCAATCCCAGCTGAGGCGAGGTATGGAATTTTATCATCAGCAAGGAGTTTGACAAGAGTAATGAAATTAAAAAGTACTAGCCCACTACTGGGGTAAAGCAACTTTTTAGTCATATTCGAGTAGTATAAAGAAGAAGAGGAGGAGGTGGAGGAGGAGGAGGAGGAGGAAGAAGCAGAAGGAGGAAGAAGAAAAACAATTAGGAGGAGAAACAAGAAAAAGAAAGAAAAAAAATAAATAAACAAACAATAAAAACAAACTCACTTCATATTTAAAGCTGCCTAGAGAACTGTCATCCGTGTGGTGTCTACTTCGGTGATTCTCATTCATGAATCTATATCATCATTAATTACATGATCATGAATTAATGAATTGACATTGAAAATTAATAGTAAATAACATTTTGAGAATTGAACGGATTGACTGCTGAACTGTTAAGTTTGTCAATCAAAAGATTCCCAGATATTCTTTTTAAGAAAGACCTGAAACGTTCCTACGAATAAACCGGGTAAAAATCTGTTTAAACCAACAGTCAACTCAGTGTCCAACAATAAAATTATTCATATTCATCAATATGTCTGTAAAAAGAGTCTAATCAGTCTAATTTTCAAAAGCCATTGAAGAGTTTGAAAATTAAACAGTTTCTAGGTTCTAGGAAAAATGCCTGGTAACCAAATCTTTTGAATTTGTAAGAAGAAAAAAAAATAGTAATAACAATTGACTCTTCTCACCTTTGATTAAACGCGGACAGCACACTCTTGTCGGCATTATCAGCGCTAGGCGTGGATATCTCATCCTCCTCGTCCTCACTGTCCTGACTTCCCGATACAGACCTACTGGAGAACTCATGCAGAGATGCCGTCAGTAATCTATCAGGCCGGGCCTTGGATTGTTTCAAACGACGCGATGATCGCCTTAGTTCATCCGAGTCTAAAGCGTTTACTCGGAATTCACTGGAAACCAGAGATAAATATATTAGTATGCACTGTATGCAGAAAACGAAGTGTTTGTTTAATATACTGGAGAACTCATGCAGAGATGCCGTCAGTAATCTATCAGGCCGAGCCTTGGATTGTTTCATACGACGCGATGTTCATCCGAGTCTAAAGCGTTAACTCGGAATTCGCTGAAAAAATATAATATCTATCTACATATAAGGCTCAAGGATTTTTCAGTCCAATAAGACCTTGGTTAAACTGTGGACCTAAAGGGATTTTTCAGTTTTATCTTAGAAGGATAAATAAGGTATATTCTATTCTATTCTATATTCTAACTTTCTAACTCACCACAGTGGATCGAGATGACTGCAGATACCAGTACTTGACATGGCGATTGCCGACGGTGACGAAATAATTGCCACTTTCGGAGAACGTTACCGACTTGACCTTGTTGGAAACCTTATTGGATGCTATCTTCACGTTGTTCTTCCAATCCCACACGTTAACTATCATGTCGTGCTGACAGCCCACTGATACCACGAACTTCTGATTCGGGGAAAATATCTGCGAGAACAAAGAAATTATTGGCCACTCCATCAAATATTTCAAAGTAGAAATTATATCACTCAATCAAATATTGAAATACAGAAATTATAAATCACGAAAATTATTTATTAGAGAGAAATATGTAGAAATGTAAATGTAGAACTACCTAACAAAATGTGTAGTATAAAGTGCCATTAAAATAAAAGTAGATTATCATTATTATTGGCGTAATGGGACTAACTTCTTTTTCTTACTCCTTGGAAAAAAAAATGTACTAACACTAAAGAAGTACTAATTTTCCGCCCTAAAGATCGCAGATCGCTCCACTCTGAACAAAGAACTTCGATATAACGAAATTAAAGGGACAGACTGATTTGTTTGTCATGCCAAATTTTCGTTATAGCAAGGACTTGTTATATTGTATATTGAGGAAATGGACAGTTCGTAATATCAAGTTTTTCGATATGCCAAAGTTTGTTATATCGAAGTTTTCCTTATACTAAAATTACTTACAACACAGCTGACGCCATACTTGTGCGAGGAAAATTCGGCCACCTGAGAATTATCATTGAGGTCCCAAACCCGTACGCTAGGCTGATGGCCACATTCCCCTGTGGCCAAATATCGGCCATCTGAGGAGAAGGCCAGACAGGAAATGGCCTTCCGGGATACATTGAGCAGATGGGATTGCTTGTTCTTGTGGGGATTGAGGAATACTACCGTACACCTGGAAGTAAACGAGAACAAATTCAGTTTCAGAACAGACGCAATAATTTATTAGACAAATCGGCCAGCTATTTGGCTTCCCCTATGACCCAGTAAATAATAATAATAGGTGCTATAGTACCGAGTTTCACCTTCTAGGAAACGAGTTAAGTCCCAAACGCGTACGCTAGACCAAATATCGACAGTTTAAAAAAAGGGGGGGGGGGATTCAAGCTTATCGGCTAAAGTTTTTTCGGCTACATTTTGGGATTAACTTTGGGAAAAAAATTAATTCAAGCTTATCGGCTACAGTTTTCTCGGCTACATTTCGGTATTAACTTGGGATAAAAACTTACCCTGCAGGATAGGCGATAACCCCAGTGGTGGGATTACAATTGAGCGCTGCATTACTTGGTACTGTTAATCCTAGAACCCGTTCTATCTTCACCTGAAACAAATAATACAGTTTAATTATAATTAAGTTAATTAAATAAAGAATTAAAAAAAAAAAATAGATTTGATTAAGGGAGCTGTAACAACAAAGGTCTAATCGTTCCGAAATCGGAGAAAGCTAGAAGAAATCGAGAACAGGACAGGAGAAAGCTAGACGTTCCGAGAACGAACCTTATCTGTTAAGGATAAAGTTCACCCCGAGCGATAATCGAATCCGCGACCTAGCGCTTACAAGGCAAGCGCGCTACCCTCCAAGGCAACTAGGCTGACAGAATGGAGTGGAGAGCATAGCGCATAGAGCATCAAATACGTAGAGGTAAGCTACGAATTCAAACCGCATACAGCTGAGAGCAAAAGGCTCAATAATCTGTGCTCTCTGATTCAACCTGTTTTTAGCCTAAAGGTGTGTCCACAAATACTCGATCGATGGTCAATTGATGTCGACTGAAACCGTACCTTGCCTCGACAACATAGATCCACCTCGTCATATCGATCGACGGTGTCGAATATGTGTCGACACAGCTTTATAAATTGAATATTTGGGCTACGTATTCCTCAAATGATTCATTGCTTGGCCCGGACCTCGCCGGGTATGTCCCGCAAGTTTGCCAGGCCTGGTTCTACAGTTCACATGATTCCCAATCAAGTCCTGTTCGAGCGGTATAAATAGACCCGGGGGTAAGTAACCTCCCCGTGATGTAGTGGTCATCAAACTGGCTTAGCACATCAAAGGAGGTCCGGGTCCCATCTTGCAGGAGGATTTTTTTCGGCTTTATGCTTGGATTGCGGGGAACATAAAAGTTGGACTCAGTCCTTGACCAACGTCCATCCGGTAATTACCGCAAAACTTCCAAATGCGAAACCATAATCGGAAGTGTGGTCTATGTGGTGCGGACCACCCTGTATATAAATTATTGGCGGAACCGCAAAGTTATGTAAATTTCACGACTTGTAACATGAGGTATTTCTGTGTCTTCGCTTTGAACATTACATGATTTGTTTTTAAGCCACATTTTCGGAACGAAATAACTAGAATGCTGTAGGAACCACATAGAACACAAGTACAAAAAACTCAAGAACATATACCAGGTGGAAAAGCTGTACTTTTCATTAAAAACTGATTGAAGACATTTGGAAAAATCCTAGTTCCTTAAGATACTGAATTCTGAAATCATCCCTAAAATTTTCTGGTATGACGTCAATATGTTTCAAAAATTCTAGGCCTTTATATTTCAAAGTGTTATAAAATCTAATCAGTGCACCAAATAAGGAGACATTTTCAAAATGAAAGTCTTAGCAACACCGATTCCAATTTTAACACCCCATCTTATGAACAGAAATTCTCCCTCTCAACTACTTGAAAGTCGGACTGAAACAAATTTTGGCCAATCAGATGTTTAGAATTGATCCTTCAGTGCAGGTTAAGAAGTTAAGAGCCAGTATTTTGTTCATAAAGATGAGCCTAATAATGCCTGAAATTGTTCAAGGTACCTCAAAATAACTAAAAAGTGATAGGGGGAAAAAGTAGATGTATTATCGTAACATTTTTATACCACCCCGTAATTCATGTACGTAGATGGCGTAGCAGTGGGTACGTACGGTAAGTATTTTATAATCGACATCCGACAAGCTTCATTTGTCAGATAATAGCTAAAATTGACAGAGACCCGAAAACAACCAGGTAAAAGTATGTCTTGGCTTTAAAATTTGTTCACGGAAATAAAATTTGACTAGATATTATGCAGAAGTTAGAAAAAAACATGTAAAAAGGTAGGATTCGCTTTATTACATTCTTTCTTTGATTTGAAAGATAGTGAAAACTAGTTTTGGGAGGTAATTTGTCTGATCGGTTTTTATTTGACAAACATATTTGTATATCGAAAAATTTAAAAAGCACTAATGAATCATAAAATGATGAATTTCAATATAAACATGTGGGTTAATCGTCCATTTAGAATTGGAACTCCTGAAGTGAAACAAAACCAGTTGTCAAATCGATCTTCCTATCATAGAACTACATCAGTGGCGTCTTCTTCAGGGAAGAGGTGTAACCTTTCGGGAAACTTTCGGAAGCGGAACCGGTTTCCTTTCGGAAACTAAAAAAAGGGCCTGTGCTAAACCATAGGAAATCCATGATTAGACTCCTGTGGTCTGTGTCGTAGCATACCGATTTCCCCATCCCGTAATACGCCTCTCATCAGATGGGCGAGAAGAGACACAACACTTCTCATTTAGGTGCTGGGTCATCATGAGAACACCAGAAAGTAACCCATAGAAATATGTATGTATTTGCAATCGAAAAACGAGTTCAAATTTTTGTCGATGGTGGAAATCGAACCCGGGACCTTCTGCATGGCTAGTTAACACTGGGCTAACCGTATCCCCTTTTGAAATTCTCACCCCACACCACTGCCAGGAATTATGATAGCTTTTCCTCGTATTCATTCGTCTTCTAGAAAACCGCACCAATGACAGCATTGACAGGTCGTCTCCAAATAAGTCCCGTCTACCCCACCCTAATATCATGAGAACATTCTGGCTAAACCTCTCTTCTATGAATGAAATGGCCCTGACCAAAACCCACGAGATGTTCAGGGTTTCGTGCCGACATTGTGACGAGATGTCAACCAAGGTATTTTGTATGTGTTTTGTATGCATTGTATTTTGTATATTTTGTTTCAGTTTTGTATGCATTGTATTTTGTATATTTTGTTTCAGTTTTGTATGCATTGTATTTTGTACGCTAGGACGTCTCTTGAGGACAAAGCCTCCGTTCCGTTGAGACCACAATCAACTCACCTCGTCATATGGATCGACGGTGTCGAATACGTGTCAACACAGCTTTATAAATTGAATATTTGGGCTACGTATTCCTCCAATGATTCATTGCTTGGCCCGGACCTCGCCGGGTATGTCCCGCAAGTTTGCCAGGCCTGGTTCTACAGTTCACATGATTCCCAATCAACTTTTCATCAAATACCCTACTCATAAACAATAGGGGATAACTACATCAAATGGAAAATACAGTATGCGGATAATGTGTTTAAAGATATTAAGGAAGTCGTTACTTGACGTACATAGGAGGCGTGGTTGTGATATGCCTCAGTGTTTGTTTCTAGAAGAGGTATAGAGAGTAGAGAAATTGAGTTGATCGAAAAATAGGGTTGGGGTCTTCTTTGATTTTTACAAACCGTTTAGTAATGAGGTTTTTAGTATGATGCTATTAAAAAGTTTCCAATTCATTGGTTGAAGGAAATGAGAACTTCGTTCTTTGAAGTTTTTCAGGATGTGATTATGAAGTGACTTGACCATCATGATACCTATTCACAAGTTCATTGACAAAACTTCCAAATCAAGGGCGGGGTTGTGATATGCCTTAATGTTTGTTTCTATAAGAGATCTAAATAATAGAGGTACCGAGAGCTATAATAGAGGTACAGACAGTAGAGAGATCGAGTTGATCGAAAAAAAGAGTTCGGGTCTTCTTAAAATCAGTAGTTATCGATTTTTACAGAACCGTTTACCGAGGTTTATTGTATGATGCTATTAAAAGGGTTCCAATTCATTGGTTGAAGGAAATGAGGACTTCGATCTTTGAAGTTTTTCAGGATGTGATTATGAAGTGACTTGACCATCATGATACCTATTCACAAGTTCATTGACAAAACTTCCAAAACAAAGGTGATGTCCAAAGAGGCAGGGTAAATGTTGAAGGCATTCTTTTCCATCTAACCCCTGGATAAGCGGGAGTCAAAAACGGCAAAATTATCGAGACAGCCTTTATTGCAATGTCATTGCTATCGATTTTCGAGCGAGCCACACCTAACAGGCTGCCTTTACTTCCGCCTTTGGAAGACACAAAGAAATATATCTGACTTCCCCATTCCGAAACCACCATTGAAATATACGTTCCCAGCATAAAGCACAACATACAAAATGTGAGATCGTCACAGATTGAGCATGCTGGTTGCCAGTACACATATCCTTGGTTCGACTTCCATACATGGGACATTATGCAATAACAAGTTCCTTGTCCCATACCGTTTTAGTTCTGATAGTAGAGGCAAAATCTGGTGTGAACATCACACGACTTTCCTTATCCTATTAAATTATTTATGCTTATTTGAGTGTTCTTTCACCTTAACTTTTACAATATCTCTAACCGTTTAGTCGGTACAGCTGAAAACCACCAAAAAACGGTCGAAACCCGCCAAAAAGGGGCCAAGTATTTTGAGTTCCATCCTTGTCACATTTGTGGACTAGATACCAAATTTCAAGTCTCTAGCTCATACCGTTCCCGAGATATTATTGAATTACACCGAAAACCGCCAAAAGGCGATCGAAATGCCGCCAAGCGTTGCACCTACCGTTCTCGAGATATTTTGTTTACAGACAGACAGAAGGACAGACACACGGACCAATGGCTAAAACTTTGAATTTAGGCTCTAGGGACCTCAAAACGTGTTTTGGCACTAAAAACTCACCCACGAAAATTTGACCCGATTACATTACTTTCCTTCCTATAGGATAAGGAAAGTAAAAATGTGTACGGACAATTGAGTTACCTTTTTAACATAGTAAGGAATAGTGTAAAAGACTAGTAGGTAATCGTATGCTTATAGGTAGTGGAGTGATCTTTTATAGTTGGTAATGAATGTAATGATCTTAAACCAGGAACCGTTTTAGGGCTGAGAGACCTCACTATGACGATAATTAACTGTTGTTTAATTAAGAAATTAATTAATACCAGCTGTCTATGCATAAAACCTGAATATCCAAACCTTACCTAAATATCCCTACGTTTGGACAAGTTACCTTTTACCGAAAGCATTCAGCCGAAAAATCGTGATTAAATTTTTTGACCCTACCGGGAATTGAACTTAGAACCCGGATGTAGGATGGGTATAAAACACGTATGGAATAAGGGGAGAAAACTGTACGTCGTAGATACACAAAGTATGAAGGATTGAAAGACCAAAGTAAGTTATGCCGTGACGATTTTTCGTTTAATTTGTCTATTCTTTCCGCCAATACTCCTAAATTTAATGAAATTTTGCCAGACATATTATATTGTTCTACATTTTTGTTGATTACTCATTCAAAAGGTCCTCCAAAATTAAAAAGGTGGGGAAAAAAAAATAAAGGGAATTTGTTCCTTTTAGGGCACACTTGTTTTTAGGGGCCACACTAGATCTTCGGGGACCCTTTTCCCTAGATCCAGCTCACTAACCAAACTACTAGGAGTAACAACTACATCGACAAACATGACTGCGGTTCTCTGTTCTAGAGATACATGTTTTTTGGAATCGATATTAGACATTGGATCCTACTATCATGAATATTAAAATCTAGATAGGTCGCATTCAGTGGATTCAGTTATGCTAGAATGACTTCGTAAACTCAGGCATTATCTGTTGTCCATCGGAAATTAACATTATCTGTTTATTTTAAAAAATATCAATATCTACGTTTTAAAAAGTTTTTTTTTTAGATCAGATAGAATGGAATCAACACTTTTTCCCCAAAGGCAAGATCACCATATTTATATTACTTTCCTTATTCTAAGGAAGGAAAGTATACCTACCTACATAATGTAATCGGGTATTTTTTTTTTGTCTGAATAGTAGATAACGTCTGTCTTTTCTTGCTCGGATTTTGTCCATTTTTACAGAGCCCATGCACCTACGCCCTCAAACAAACAACTCATCTCTTCCACCTGAAACTTAAAACTGAGAAGAATCGTCAAAAAATTCAACTATCAATATTGGTCTTGATTGATTTTATGCTATGTTCATTAGGCAACTCTAAGTAAAAAAAGGCCTTTCTTCGAAGGGAAACAACACAAAAAGTTGAAAATCAATTTCAGAAACTAATTCACCAACTACCTCCGTGAAATGAATCGTGAAGACATAAACAAACCCTCGGCCTTACGGTTTTTAATGAACTGGCAATGTTTCAACATTTCATTGCTTATCTAACCTCAGTCTAGTTGTCTAGTATGTTATCTCTACCCCTGGAAGTCGGTATCCTTGCAAAGAGAATATATCGGCCTTCGACCTGTCAAAACTAAAGCTCGGGTGTTGGGTGTAGTAACACTGGTAATTGAGGCTGGGATCTACAATCTCTTAAAGTAGACCTATGAATAGCATTAGGCAGAAAAGAACCAGCCATTGAGGGAATCGCCTTATGGATAGTTCTTTTCTTGCTGTCCCTATGTTAACCTGTACGAATACTTGGAGACTGCGAGCGAACAGTCTCTGCACCTGCTCAAAGACACTATAACCTACCTCGGTGGTGTAGTGGTCAAGACGCCCGCCTGGTAATCGGGAGGGCGTGGGTTCAATCCCAGCCGAGGGATTGAATTTCTCAAGATTTATTGAGAATTTGACCATAATAGTAGTGGTAGCCTGCGGCTGGAGTAAAGGGACTCTTTAGTAAGGGGACTACCTCCCATAATGTATCAAATATAATGAGACCTTGGTTAGACTGCGGGGGAAAAGGGACTTTTCAGTCCTATCCCAGCAGGATAAACAAGGTATATTCTATTCTATTCTATTTAGATTGATTGAGAATTTCACCATAATAGTAGTGGTAGCCTGCGGCTGGAGTAAAGGGACTCTTTAGTCCTGTTCGAGCAGTATAAATAGACCCGGGTGTAAGTAACCTCCCCGTGACGTAGTGGTCATCACACTGGCTTAGCACAAAGGAGGTCCGGGTCCCATCTCGCAGGAGGATTTTTTCCGGCTTTATGCTTGGATTGCGGGGAACATAAAAGTTGGACTCAGTCCTTGACCAACGTCCATCCGGTAATTACCGCCAAACTTCCAAATGCGAAACCATAATCGGAAGTGTGGTCTATGTGGTGCGGACCACCCTGTATATAAATTATTGGCGGAACCGCAAAGTCAGTAAAATTGGAAAACTTACGTTTGATTTTACCTTTTCCATCATGTTTGCTGAAAAAAGGGGATACTGCAGTCATGTACATACCTGGAATCAGTAAAAGAATTTTATATGATGAGACACTTTATCAATTAAATGACGGATTTCCAGTATTTTGGATAGAATTCGAAGTACCTAATGAAACAAAATAATAATTAATGCTCAAGTGTTAGGTAAGTGTTTCCTTACATCTATGAATATATTGTGAATTCGACTTCAAGATCCCCATTTTAATGTAATCCTTGTTTATAAAAATGAGGCTCTAAGATCTCCATTTTAGAATAATCCTTGTTTATAGAATAAGGTATAACTCGTTTTTATCACCCACTTGAGATTGAAAAGTCCCTTCACCCACAATTTTATTAGGGAATTTCAGAATTTACAGAACTTTAACCCAGAAGAAGATGTCTGTTATCAAGTTCAAGTTATTATCTCTGAGGCTTATTAATGTCATCATTAAGGATTGGATATAAAACAAAGAAGGCTTCAAAACAGATACCTATTCCTATTACCTACATATCCAAGGAAGAACCTATAAACCAATTTCCAATAAAATTCTCTCAGAGAACTCTGCAAATTCAATGCTTTTCCGAACCTGGAATCACCCGAAAAAGCATCGAACTCTTTGAAAAAGGATTGTCTCTGTGAATGGTCAACAAATTTTTTTGGAATTTTAGCGCGGAAACGTAGGATGAGTGGGAGTTTGAATATGTTGAGGCGTTCGCTACATATTTGAGCATCTAGTATCACAGATACCAGATAGTTTAATCTGTCAAGGCGGATTGGCTGTGGCGTCTCTACAGACTTTATCTCTTCTTTCGCCTCACCTCGATTTCTTTTATTCCGTTCAATTTTTGTTCCTCCTAGTTGAATTTTCATCGACGTTCATGATAAATAATATAGAAGTCCCCAAAAAAACACTTTGTGTAAAAAATTCAAGGTCAAGCTGTTGCGTTCTAATGCAAACTCTGATTCGTCCTAGGTACTTTTTTTTCATTATGTTTTCAAGACAAGATTGAATATTTAGTTGCCATATTCATTCACTATTCTCTCGTAATAGTAGGTAATAACGTTCGGATAGAGTTGTGGAGTGAAAAGATTGGATGGAATAAGGAACGAGGTAATCAGCAGATTAGATTATTAGGATCGCTGAGCTTTCAGAGAATATCCGAGAGATAATATCGCGATATGATCATGTTGACGGAAGAGATGATGAATATTTTAATACCATCAACGTTCATGATAAAGAATATAGAAGTCCCCAAAAAACACTTTGTGTAAAAAATTCAAGGTCAAGCTGTTGCGTTCTAATGCAAACTCTGATTCGTCCTAGGTACTTTTTTTTCATTATGTTTTCAAGACAAGATTGAATATTTAGTTGCCATATTCATTCACTATTCTCTCGTAATAGTAGGTAATAACGTTCCATTATGTTTTCAAGACAAGATTGAATATTTAGTTGCCATATTCATTCACTATTCTCTCGTAATAGTAGGTAATAACGTTAGGATGGAGTTGTGGAGTGAAAAGATTGGATAGAATAAGGAACGAGGTAATCAGCAGATTAGATTAGGATCGCTGAGCTTTCAGAGAATATCCGAGAGATAATATCGCGATATGATCATGTTGACGGAAGAGATGATGAATATTTTAATAGAAGTATAATGGGAACAAAAGTTGCAGTAGGGGAAGAGGAAGGAAAAAGAGGAAGAGGCAGAACAAGGAGTGCATAAGGATACGAAATAAGTATTATATACATACTTGAGTATAAGGATGGTGCCTATACGTGATTGGAAAATGAAGTACAAATCATATTCACAGAGGAACAGACAAATAAAAAGAGAGACAATATTAATAGACGAATAAATTCACCAAGTTTTATTCGAATTATATATAAGTCAAAGAAAGAACTATTTGACAGAATGTCCTATTGTCATTCATTCAAAATACTGGAGTGTGCCAACTTTCAAGTCAAAATCAGCCTGGTAAAAGTGGCTCAAAATAGATACTACATTTTATCCAAACACACAGCATAGGATTAATATAAGGATGGTGCCTATACGTGATTGGAAAATGAAGTACAAATCATATTCACATAGGAACAGACAAATAAGAAGAGAGACAATATAAATAGACGAATAAATTCACCAAGTTTTATTCGAATTATATATAAGTCACAGAAAGAGCTATTTGACAAAATGTCCTATTGTCATTCATTCAAAATACTGAAGTGTGCCAACTTTCAAGTCAAAATCAGCCTGGTAAAAGTGGCTCAAAATAGATACTACATTTTATCCAAACACACAGCATAGGATTAACAGTTTTTCAAGTTTAATAAAACCATGTTAAAAAGATAGAATAGGTAAACATTGTATGTTAAAAGTTTTAAACTAGATTAACAGATTGGTTGAAAGCCCTTGGTGGAAAAAAAAAGCTGTTATTTCACACGGAGTTCTGGTTATTACTCAAATTACTACAATAATAGTTTCTCTTGAGAAAACTATCTTTTGATTTAGCATTTATCTTGGTCAAGTTTTTTTTCGAGTTAAAAGGAAGACCTTCAAAGTAAACAAACTATTATCTTGGATAAACCACTGTTATTTGAATTCTTGGATCGTGTGATTTCAATTTGTTTTTATATACCGACATTTAATACTGATTTCGTGTTTATTTATTTTTCCGAGCTGTTTTTGAGGGGGATTTTTAGAAATTATAGACTAATGAATTATTAATTATAATCATTATAATGGTACTCTTGTTCAAGAAAAACTAAAGTGCATTCTCCCAAGCCTTTCAAAACAATCACTGGATTCTCCTTAATCTCTCTCAAACTGTTTCAATTTTAATCTCCCCAGTATTAACTCATTATAATCATTATAATGGTACTCTTGTTCAAGAAAAACTAAAATGCATTCTCCCAAGCCTTTCAAAACAATCACTGGATTCTCCTTAATCTCTCTCAAACTGTTTCAATTTTAATCTCCCCAGTATTAACTTTCGAAAGTGATACAAAACATTATCATTACCCTGTAATACGATTGATTAAACAAAGTAATTTGTTCAATTATCTAATCAAACAGATTTAAAACAATTTGAAACAAATAGTAATCTGAGATTCTGAGCTTAAAAGCATCGGGTCAGATCTTTAATCACGAATGAGTAAAATAATAATTGAATGTGTAGCAACACATGCGGTCTTAATTTTAATTAAATGAGGGCTCATAATTCAAAACGATTTTCTTGCTAAGAAATTGAATTTGAAAGATTTTTTTTGAGAAGGAATGGATATCTTCAAAAGAGACTGAGTGAATGAGAAATTTCTTACAATTATTCCTAATTCTGCAAGATAAAAGTACCTATATGTACTTAATAACGCCAATTTCTCGCAATTTTCTAACAGCCCTTCTCTTTTTAGCGTCCACTTTTGATATCGGTGGTTAGAAAACTTATTACTCTGTAAATTGTAAATTTTACTGACGCATAAATATGTAGGTATACATTTCGTAATAAAGAGATAACACAGAGAGTGAGTTTAAGCTGTTCTATCCAAACACGCCTTCGACAAACTAGACCCAGAATCAGTTTACACAGATATAATATGAACTTGGATCAATTTAAGTATGAAGGTTAAAATGATGGTTTTTGTATTGACTCGAATGTTTATAAAACCGAATTCCCAAATTTGAATCTTACACTGTCATCTAAATTAAAAAAAAAAAAAATGCAAAGACAGCTCATTGATAAGGCGGTAGATTCCTACAGTTCACCATCTTTAATTGACTTTGTCCAATAATAAATAGTTGACTTTGTAAAACCACAACAATATGAGTATTATATCTTCTTGGAATGGACCCAGACTTCAAGGAAGAACGTAACACTGGAAAATACTTCTATTTCCATCCGTCCAACTTGGCATCACTAGGAAGAAACAAGATTTCTCATAACAAACAAGATGTCATCACACAAGTCGGTAGTTTTTCCCCTTCTTCCTTTTCCTCTTGATTTTCTTCTCGTTTTACTTCTCCTCCTCCTTCAGGGTTTATACGCTTTTCCCAGAATGAAATTCCATGACTATTCCATGACTTTTCAAGAAAATTTCCATGAATTTTCCAGGAAATCAGGGGGCGGAGGCGGAGGTACTTAAAAATCGGTAAGATTACCCCTTCATTTTAATAAAATATGCAATATACAGAACGTCAATGAATATGAGAGGAAATGCGCCGCAGGCCGTTTATCGAAAATTCTTGATATTTAGGTAATTTGAATATTTTTAATTTTTGACCGGGTGGCCAATTCCATGACTTTTCCGGGTTTTCTTTAGATTTTCACGATTTTCCATGACTTTTTGGCCGATTTTCAGATTCCATGACTTTTCCAGGTTTTCTAGTTTCTCCAGGTCGCGTATAAACCCTGTCCTTCATTCATTTTTTCTCCTCCTCCTCCTCCTCCTCCTCCTCCTCCTCCTCCTCTTCCTGATGGTCAACAAAAAATTGTGGAATTTTAGCGCGGAAACGTAGGATGAGTGGGAGTTTGAATATGTTGAGGCGTTCGCTACATATTTGAGCATCTAGTATCACAGATTTCATTTAGGTGGTGAAATAATGTTAGCCGCTCACGCTCAGACCTTCTGACAGTTAGAACATGTGGGGGGGCAGACAATCTGAGAGACCTGTGTCTGAATGTTTTTCCACCACACGTCCATTACGGTTTGAGCGTGATTGGGCAGACATAAGGTAACACGCGGGTTTAGCAGATAAAATTACGTTGATGATCTTCTTTGAATGAAAGGTATTTTGAGTCAAAATCTGCTAGCATTTCGAAAGTACGGACTTGCAAACTTTCAGTAGGTAGGTAGGTAGGTAGGTATAGGTAGTTAGGTACCTACCTACCCTACATAGCGTAGGAGACATCCAAGAGTTACAAGACACAAATTCCGAGGTCGAATCTTGGACCTGCTAATAAAGACTCACCTAGAATTTGTGTTCATCCCTATACGAAACCCTTAGGTGGAGCTCTATTGAATTCTAAAACGACCTAAAATCTATTTCTTAGTTTTTTACTCCTCGCTCATTCGTTTTCTTCAGAAATTCTTAATTCCTTAGGTTTCTTCTTTGTGTGGAGCGATAGAAAAATATCAGACGAGGAGTAGAAGACTTTCTTATTGTCAACTATGTCTAGGGGAGGAAACCAATTCGGTCCCAAAACCTGGTTTTTGCTACCAATTGGGTCCGGGTTTGAGAGGGTCTAAGTACCAATTGAGTGCCACACTTAAATTGATAGGTAGGTACCTACCTGGTTGTTTTTCTTCTTTCTATCACAAGCACTATGTTCTTAGAGCTGAATCTTTCTAGTCTAAAACTTTAGAGTAATCGCTACCAAAAGAACTGGTACAAATGAGCAGTGACCAGTGTTATAATAGGGTTAGGTTAAACGCAAAAAGTGTTATTATTAAGGAGCGCGGTAGCGCTCCGCCCCGCCAAGTCAAGAAAGTTTGACCGCGCTACTAGAGATATTATACGCGATTTATTCTATCCAAGTCATTACAGGTATACGGGACCCAATTGGCAGTCGACTACCTTAAGAAAAAAGGCCATGGGACCGAATTGGCGTTCTTCCATGTCTAGATACTAGATAGAGGTTGCCCCTTGCAAATATATATTGTCATTTCGATTCTATTGAGTGAATTCCCTATTGTGCCCGACTTTATTCAGAGGATTCACGAGTAGTTCTCTTTCTCTGCAAACAACAATAAATTTCTTGTTCATTTTAGCTTTGTGGCATCTTTGCAGCAAAAGGTAACTTGTCGCCAAGCGGTGAGTAAAACCCTCTTCACTGGAAGACTTAAGCAGAAGTTATACAGTGACATTAAATGCTCTAATGACTAATCCAATATCCAAAGCAAACGCATTTTCCAGCACGTTCTCTTCCATTAAACCTCACCAAAGCTTTCCTAGGACCCAGTATGCCAGTCCAAATCACGAGTGACGTCACAGCATGTCATGATTATAATCAAGTTATTGCAATATTTCAACTTCTTCATACTAATATTGTCCTAAAAGTAAGGCAGGGATCTACAGATTCATGTTAAAGTGTTTGTGAACCTCTGTGGACATGATCGGAGACTATATCTAAGGTAGAAACATACTACTATCACGTGAGCTCACGTCACGTGGTAGTAGTATAGTTGTCCTGAACGAAATTACCTACAATATTATGGGAAAACTTTGAACTACATCTTTGTGACTCCCCATGACCTCACGTGACGTGATGTCACAGCATGTAGGTCAGGTCTACATATATGAGACGATAATATAACTAACCGTTCATTACGACCGAAATTTTTACTTTCACCTCTTCTATTCAATACACTCCTGGGATCTCTATAGTCTCTATTGAAAAGAAAAATCACTCTTACTGGTTTGGGTATTGTTATTTAATAGTCCCTTATTACTCTTTATTAGTCGTGATCCTGGGATTTGAAATCATTTTGACTTCAATTTTATTTCCATTAAAAAGTGAAACTACCTTCACAAAATAATTAGTTCATTTTAATTTGTGCTCGCTCTAAGAAAGTATACAGGAGTTTGTGAACTTTTTTTAATATGAGAAAAAATCGAAACAGGTTTACGAGAATGCACAATGCACATGTTGGATGGAAGAGAATAGCATATTACATCCATTGGTTTAAAGTCTGAGAAGGAATGGACATCTTTAAAAGAGACTGAGTGAATGAGAAATTTCTTACAATTATTCCTAATTCTGCAAGATAAAAGTATGTAATAACGCCAATTTCTCGCAATTTTCTAACAGCCCTTCTCTTTTTAGCGTCCACTTTTGATATCGGTGGTTAGAAAACTTATTACTCTTTATTAGTCGTGATCCTGGGATTTGAAATCATTTTGACTTCAATTTTATTTCCATTAAAAAGTGAAACTACCATTCATAAAATAATTAGTTCATTTTAATTTGTGCTCGCTCTAAGAAAGTATTCAGGAGTTTGTGAACTTTTTTTAATGTGAGAAAAAATCGAAACAGGTTTACGAGAATGCACAATGCACATGTTGGATGGAAGAGAATAGCATATTACATCCATTGGTTTAAAGTTTACTTCAATAGCGCGGATGACCTACTGTCCGTAGGTTAAAACCGCTTTAAAGGAAATAGAAGAACAAGAAAAAGGAGAAGAATAGCTAAGAGGAGACGAAGATGGTGAAGAAGAACAAGAACAAAGGAGGTGAAGAAGACGAAAAAGAAGAACAAAGAGGAGACGAAGAAGAAACAAGAAGTTCACCTCAAAGCATCTAACTCATTACTTCATCATAACGCCTAGATACTTTTTTTCTAATAATTACCATTTAAACAGAAGAACAAGAAAAAGGAGAAGAATAGCTAAGAGGAGACGAAGATGATGAAGAAGAACAAGAACAAAGGAGGTGAAGAAGATGGCGAAAAAGAAGAACAAAGAGGAGACGAAGAAGACGAAGTCGAAGAAGAAGACGAAGTCGAAAAAGAAGGCGAAGAAACAAGAAGTTCACCTCAAAGCATCTAACTCATTACTTCATCATAACGCCTAGATACTTTTTTTCTAATAATTACCATTTAAATCAGCTAGGCTGTTAAAATTCATTACTTCAAGGAAGGCGATTAGAATATCAAATTAGAGTTTAGTAGAGCATTAGAAAACGTCTTGTCTAATGTGCATAATTGCATATACAGAATAGAATAGAACAGAAATAGATTATAACTTGTTTATTTTTTCCAAAATCTTACATCCAGTAAACTCACTTCACGAGGCAATGTTAACACAGTCACCCCGTATTTCAATACAAGGGGTCTCCCAATGAAAATTTTTCCAATGTTGATTAGTAATTTGCTATAACGTATGAAGTTTCCTGAGCGAAACATCACAATTTCCCTTTTCAACACATTGGAAAAGTGTGTTGCATGTTTTATAATTGCTTTTTTCGAAAATATTTAGGTGTAGCTAAAGTGACATCTAAAAGTGTATATCAGAAGTGATAAAAGAAATTTAGTTTTTATTAGTTGCATATACAGAATAGAATAGAACAGAAAGAGATTATAACTTGTTTATTTTTCCAAAATCTTACATCCAGTAAACTCACTTCACGAGGCAATGTTAACACAGTCACCCCGTATTTCAATACAAGGGGATCTCCCAATGAAAATTTTTCCAATGTTGATTGCCAATTTGCTATAACTTATGAAGTTTCCTGAGCGAAACATCACAATTTCCCTTTTCAACGCATTGGAAAAGTGTGTTGCATGTTTTATAATTATTGCTTTTTTCGAAAATATTTAGGTGTAGCTAAAGTGACATCTAAAAGTGTATATCAGAAGTGATAAAAGAAATTTAGTTTTTATTAAAAATAATAATGAATAAAATAAAAATAGAACGACCAAATTTTTCATTCGACAGCCATTTAGAGCCGATCTTACCCATCCAATCAGAGGTTAGCAAAAGTCATCAGCCTTTTAATACTCATTCTAGGACATGCTGTATTACAATGGAATACAATCTTACTTGATCTTGTATTAAAAAGGATAAAAGTTCACTCTGCATTTGAAGCTTGCAACCTCTTGTCCAGTTTTGTATGTGTTTTGTATGCATTGTATTTTGTTTCAGTTTTGTATGCATTGTATTTTGTATGTTTTGTTTCAGTTTTGTATGCATTGTATTTTGTACGCTAGGACGTCTCTTGAGGACAAAGCCTCCGTTCCGTTGAGACCACAATCAACGGTAACTACCTAATTGGTAGGTCTCACTATCAAGTTTTTTTTTGTACCTTTTGGAACCGCTAAAGCTTCAAGGCATTACATCCATGCCTGTTCAAGAACGGAAAAAAATCGGTCAGAAAATTTCTGCTCTGGCCAGGATTCGAACCCATCACCTCCAGGTTGAGAGTCAGTCCTTGGCCACTCAGCTACAGAGGTAAGATGGAAAAATAAATAAAATGAAAATTCGATAGTTGTGAGAAATTTCTCCACCTTGCACTTGAGAGAGCCTGGCCAGGATTTGAACCCATCACCTCCAGGTTGAGAGTCAGTTTTTGACCACTCAGCTACAGAGGTAAGATGGAAAAATAAATAAAATGAAAATTCGATAGTTGTGAGAAATTTCTCCACCTTGCACTTGAGAGATCGATTATATCGAATCAACACTCAAGGGTACACTTAAGTGACTTAAGTATATCGTCATCACTACGACAGGTACCTATAATCCTCCCAAGGTCCGGAGCATATTAAAATTTTAAATCCCTAGAGGCCGTAAAAACGCGATAACTACTCACTCTGTAACACAGGCTTTGCTTATCTGGGATGCATTTTACTACTTCTATACATACAATAAAATCGGTAAGATTACGAGAGTAAAGTACTTTATTACTTTCTTCTCATGCTGATGATGAATGATTAGTGAGGATATGTAAATACTGGGATGCATTTTACTACTCCTATACAGTACTATCTACCTATAGCTATACAAACAATAAAATCGGTAAGATTACGAGAGTAAAGTACTTTATTACTTTCTTCTCATGCTGATGATGAATGATTAGTGAGGATATGTAAATTACCTCTTTCGGGCATTGTCGTGTTAGTCCCGACCTAGCCCGATTGGCAGATTAATACCTCTTCTCTCGACAACATAAATAAAGCATAAACCACTAGGCTATGCATTCGATATTATCAACGTAGTTATAATCACACCCCAGGGAAGTGTTTAATGTTCTCGTTTATACACACTAATTTTGCGGGTTCCACTGGCGTGAACGAAATTGCTTTCCTGGCAGAATCTTTTATCTTTAATATGATGATATGACCTGGATTTTCAAAATTTTCCGAAACAAAGGGCAGATGGTGAAAATTAACATGGAAACCCCCATGTGGTAAAATATACAAGAGTTTGCTTAAGGTACGATGAACCTGCCTCTATTGACATCAAACTGGCAGAGGGACTTTTCAGTCCTATACTTCAGTGGCACCAAGGAAGCACCTAAAACCCTCAACAACAGATTTTGAGGGGGCGATTTCAAAAAGGTCGAGTAGGTATCTCTATATCCTCTGTTTTAGGAAAACACAAATTGTTTTCGTGTGACCGTAAACAGTCATATCTATCCAGATAATTGAATATACAGGGTGATCAAACGATATCGAAATCGGAATCCGGGGGGACCTAGGGGTCCTAGGGTATTTGGGGGCCACACTACCTCTCTGAACTAAGGGTCTAAAATACTTCTATGCGCTCCACAAGAGATGCTTCAACTTCACACTGAGGAATGTACCATCCCGAAAATACGTCGCATGTATATAATAAATGAATTCTTCTTCGGTATAGGTGAAGATCCTTGCCTGGTAAACGGGAAGGTGTGAGTTCAATGATATATAACAACGAGATATAACACTTATTGTCTTCGTTTGGTCCTTGTTCTTAAATCCGTACACAAAAAGCCCACTTTGCCGCTTGGGTATCGGGGCAAAAAGCAGCCCTAACACTCGGGTTAAGCTAATACGAATATTAGTTCTTGCTGATGCTCGTCTAATTCCAATTCCAATCGCGCCAGCATCTTCGGAGCCACCCTGGATATTAATAATTTATTATTTCACAAGTGTCAAAATGATGTAAAATAGTGTTGTGCGCCTCAAGGTTGACCTTAGCTTCTGAAACAAGTCTTGGAACATTTGCATCTCTCGTTCTCATTAGGAGCACCTTAGGATTGGAACGTCACTCTCACCTATATGAACAGTAATTAATATTTGGCCACCATTGTGTACTTGCGTCGGGTTTATCGATATTGATATTCAGAGGTCTTTCTTAGTTTTCATGGTTTATGTGTGTTTGTGAGTCAAAAAATAAAAATAGAACGACCAAATTTTCATTCAACAGCCATTTAGAGCCGATCTTACCCATCCAATCAGAGGTTAGCAAAAGTCATCAGCCTTTTAATACTCATTCTAGGACATGCTGTACGAGTATTACAATGGAATACAATCTTACTTGATCTTGTATTAAAAAGGATAAAAGTTCACTCTGCATTTGAAGCTTGCAACCTCTTGTCCACTGTTGCTCACAGCTTCTTACATAACACCATTCTTGAGGTTTTATCTCATTTCTACCTTTCAATCTAATCATGAATTAAGTTGCTGTAAAGCTGAAGAGAATTTTTACAACTTTTGTGGCTATCACGGTATAAAGTGTATCGTTTGCAATTTTTTTTCCTTACGTTTCTAAATAAATCGTTTTACAAGAGTAAATGCTGCCACTGTGCACTGGTCGCTACAATGAAGCTATTCAATTTTTCTCACAAGGCTGAGTACCGCGAATTTCAAGCAACGCGGTACCGCGAGAGTACCGCGAATTTCAAGCAGAGTCGTAATCTAATCATGAATTAAGTTGCTGTAAAGCTGAAGAGAATTTTTACAACTTTTGTGGCTATCACGGTATAAAGTGTACCTATCGTTTGCAATTTTTTTTTTCCTTACGTTTCTAAATAAATCGTTTTACAAGAGTAAATGCTGCCACTGTGCACTGGTCTCTACAAAGGAGCTATTCAATTTTTCTCACAAGGCTGAGTACCGCGAATTTCAAGCAACGCGGTACCGCGAGAGTACCGCGAATTTCAAGCAGAGTCGAAAAATTCGACACTACTGGGACTTGAACCCGGGACCTCCGCAATGCAAGCCTAAAGTAATACCCACTTAGTCATCACGGAGGCTGCTTTTCTATCTTCCCTGATGTTAGCTTCAGAAGTAGCGATTCTCTGATGGAAGGATACCTTTAGATCTAAAAAGAAGCCCCTTTTATAGTAAAAATAAGGTTTTAAACACATTTTTGAAAAAATTTAAAAGTAAATAATTGAATGGCTTAGAGGCAGAGTGGACTAACTCCAAAAATTGACTTTCAAACTTACACAAGTTCTAAACTATAACTCCATTTATCTCGAAACGCTTTTTTTTTTGGAGTTAATCCACTCTGCCTCTCTCTAAGCCATTCAATTTAAGACCTTGTTTAGACTAGGGGAGAAAAGCGACTTTTCAGTCTCATTCTGGCAGGATAAATAAGGTATATTCTCTTCTATTCTATTCTGTTCCATTCTTTTGGAACTTGCCCAAGAAACACTGATGGCACAGGTTTTCAGATCGATTTTTCCACTGTGTGTTTGTGAGTCTTTTTTTTTTCACCTTAGGATTGGAACGTCACTCTCACCTATGAACAACAGTAATTAATATTTTGCCACCATTGTGTACTTGCGTCGGGTTTATCGATATTGATATTCAGAGGTCTTTCTTAGTTTTCATGGTTTATGTGTGTTTGTGAGTCTTTTTTTTTTTACTTTGTTTATTAGTGATTAGACTCTGGCTCATAATCATAAGTATCATAACAGATGCCGTATTTAGTAACGCGTAGTCCCGATAAAATCCTAACTAAGGTCTCACATTAGAAGCGTAGTCGGCTGCAAAACCAAACTTTTGAAAATGATATAGAGTCTAAAGAGGATCTATATCATTTGCATAGGTTTGGTTTTGTAGCCGACTACGCGCTACTCAAAGTCGCACGTCTACGCTTCTAAGCCGTATACAATAAAAACATTTTATTTATTTATTTAGTAACGCGTAGTCCCGCGAAAATCCTAACTAAGATCTCACATTAGAAGCGTAGTCGGCTGCAAAACCAAACTTTTGAAAATGATACAGAGTCTAAAGAGGATCTATATCATTTGCATAGGTTTGGTTTTGTAGCCGACTACGCGCTACTCAAAGTCGCACGTCTACGCTTCTAATGTAAGGCGGGCCTTAGGCTGTCCAATTTTCAGGCGAAGTCCTTTCATCTAACCTACTTTACATGGGTGCCAGTCGATGTCTATCGACTTCGGTCGACTGTAGAGTAGAGTGTGGACGTACCTTCAGAAAAGTGGTACCGTGTGTACCCGTCTTTCTGATGAATATTGAATAGGTTGATGTTGATTGTGCTAAAGTCATTGGGATCTATTGCACGTTGCTAGAATGGCCGGTACAGAACGCACGTACTTTGTCCGACACGTTTTATAAAACCTATGCAGTCTATTGTTATTTAACTATCAATAGAAGATGACCAGTATCATTATAGCAGATAGGAGCGTCTTTCAAACACAGAGACGAGTATACCTACCTAGATACCTTGTTTCTTGTTTGTAGGATAGAGTACCTACTAGGTAGCTATTAGTAGGTATATAACTTTATAGAGTAGACAATGTAGATATAGACATAGGTAACTTGAATAGGACTAAAACTGCCGACAGGGCTGAAAATCATGAAAATAGGAGAGACAAAACTAAAAAGAAAACTAATCCCCTAAAAAATTACTTGAAAAAACAAAAAATTGAAAGTACCTGTCATATGTGAAAATTTAGTAAAATTGGAAAACTTACGTTTGATTTTACCTTTTCCATCATGTTTGCTGAAAAAAGGGGCTACTGCTGTCATGTACATACCTGGAATCAGTAAAAGAATTTTATGATGAGACACTTTATCAATTGAATGACGGATTTCCAGTATTTTGGATAGAATTCGAAGTACCTAATGAAACAAAATAATAATTAATGCTCAAGTGTTAGGTAAGTGTTTCCTTACATCTACTTATGAATATTGTGAATTCGACTTCAAGATCCCCATTTTAATGTAATCTTTGTTTATAAAAATGAGGCTCTAAGATCTCCATTTTAGAATAATCCCTGTTTATAGAATAAGGTATAACTCGTTTTTATCACCCACTTGAGACTGAAAAGTCCCTTCACCCACAATTTTATTAGGGAATTTCAAAATTTACAGAACTCTAACCCAGAAGAAGATGTCTGTTATCAAGTTCAAGTTATTATCTCTGAGGCTTATTAATGTAATCATTAAGGATTGGATATAAAACAAAGAAGGCTTCAAAACAGATACCTATTACCTACATATCCAAGGAAGAACCTATAAACCAATTTACACTAAAATTCTCTCAGAGAACTCTGCAAATTCAATGCTTTTCCGAACCTGGAATCACCCGAAAAAGCATCGAACTCTTTGAAAAAGGATTAAAAGCGACTTTTCAGTCTCATTCTGGCAGGATAAACAAGGTACCATGGGTGTCAAAATTAGCCGAACGCTCGTATTTTTTGGTTTTTCTCAAACTGCTGTTCAGTGTTCAATTTTTTTCGGGAGAACCATCATTAATGTTATTTGTTGTAAAGTTTAAAACTTATTCCGCAAGAACGCATACCTACATAATCTGCGAGAAAAAAAAAAAAAAGAAAAATCAAAAACAAGGATCAGTTTTTTGCTGAAAATGCATGTTTCTGGAGATAAATGTTAACGTAACTTTTTTTTCTCCTCAATATTTTTACTTCGGCTAATTTTGTCACCCAGTGTACCTATATTCTCTTCTATTCTATTCTGTTCCATTCTTTTGGAACTTGCCCAAGAAACACTGATGGCACAGGTTTTCAGATCGATTTTTCCATTGTAACTCATAATAATGCTTACATGTGTGTAATTATGTTAATTTAGGATTATCAATAGACCATGATATAATCAAACAAACAAAACCATCTACATTTTTAGTGATAAAGCACGACTGCAGAATCCAACTTACAGATAGTCTCTCAGAAAATGGTAGTAAGGTTCGATTGTAGTCCACCCAATAAGGAAATCACTTTTATCTAATGAATTGCACTTCGTTAAATTTGCAATCGGTTCGTAGAATTGCCACCATTTTTTAATAATAGTAAAAGTTTTATTTTTTCCACTTCTATTAGTTATAAGACAAGGTTAGTTTTTAAAAAGATTAAGTAAAACAAAGGGGTTAACGATATTTTAAGCGTATTACTTTCACAAAATACAACAAAAAATGGGGAATTTATTTAAAAGACTTTATTTAAACATCAGCAAACACAAAACATCCCTTTTCTATGAAAAAATATTAATAAAATTTACGTGCAATGAAAAATATGAAATTATATAAACCGAAAGTGTATCTTGGTCAATGAAAGTGAATACTAAATCACTGATTACCAGCCCAGCACAGTTGAATGGTTAGAGCTGATAGTAAAACTTTACAGAACTAGAACCTCTTAAGATCTCGCGTGGTGGGAATGCTAGTATCCGCGATCTACGTCTCAATGGTTTGGTCTGTGTCTGTGCCAAATCAGCCGAATGTAGAAAACCTCAAAACAAAACCTATATATGTTAATTGGTTTTAAAAATGTTATTTATGATTATTTAAAGGCGGGCCTTATTTTCAGGCGAAGTCCTTTCATCTGACCTACTTTACATGGGTTCCAGTCGATGTCTATCGACTTCGGTCGACTGTAGAGTGTGGACGTACCTTCAGAAAAGTGGTACCGTGTGTACCCGTCTTTCTGATGAATATTGAATAGGTTGATGTTGATTGTGCTAAAGTCATTGGGATCTATTGCACGTTGCTAGAATGGCCGGTACAGAACGCACGTACTTTGTCCGACACGTTTTATAAAACCTATGCAGTCTATTGTTATTTAACTATCAATAGAAGATGACCAGTATCATTATAGCAGATAGGAGCGTCTTTCAAACACAGAGACGAGTATACCTACCTAGATACCTTGTTTCTTGTTTGTAGGATAGAGTACCTACTAGGTAGCTATTAGTAGGTATATAACTTTATAGAGTAGACAATGTAGATATAGACATAGGTAACTTGAATAGGACTAAAACTGCCGACAGGGCTGAAAATCATGAAAATAGGAGAGACAAAACTAAAAAGAACCTACCTAGGTACCTTGTTTCTTGTTTGTAGGATAGAGTACCTACTAGGTAGATATAAGTAGGTATAACTTTTAGAGTAGACAATGTAGGTAGATATAGACATAGGTAACTTGAATAGGACTAAAACTGCCGACAGGGCTGAAAATCATGAAAATAGGAGAGACAAAACTAAAAAGAAAACTAATCCCCTAAAAAATTACTTGAAAAAACAAAAAATTGAAAGTACCTGTCATATGTGAAAATTCAGTAAAATTAGATCTACGTCTCAATGGTTTGGTCTGTGCCAAATCAGCCGAATGTAGAAAACCTCAAAACAAAACCTATATATGTTAATTGGTTTTAAAAATGTTATTTATGATTATTTTTTCCTATTATGTATATTTTTTTTATTTTTGTCCAACATAGAACAAATGTTCTAGAATTAAAATATATTTATGAGCGTCACCACAAATGAGAGTAGGTATGTGTGAGTGTGAACTAAACACAATATTCCCCGTTCTGATAGGGAAAATTCATGCCATGAGTCTCAAATTGTTGTAACTCATGCTAGCATGTTTTCCACGTAACACCTGATAGTAAACTATCAATGTATCCTCCCCTCGAAATTATAGACCCCCGATATATCCTCCCATAAAATGACGAAGATCTTTTACACACTCTGTTGTTGTCTTTATTAGGGAAGTTGGTGACTTTGTGAAACTCTTAAAGATGAAGGTATCATTCTAATCAAAAACCGATGTCGAATAAATGGCGATCATGATAAATAGTACAAATTTATATGCCTTGATGATAGCTGAAAAGTCGCTCGAAAAAATATTTAGAGTAAACGATTTTCAGTGCCAAGGTTGTCGGGGATACTGAGGTGAGAGTAAAATCAAATCGAAGAATAAAGTTTTTAATTATTTGTTATCAAAAAGCGATGTTTAACAAATTGGCAATCACGATTGGTTTTTGCTGACACCGAAGAGGGCAAAGTGGGGATGGAGTATTCCAAGAGATCCAAGATCCAAGCATTGAGTACTTGAGTAGGCTAAAGTTGGCAAGTAGGAGGCTGCACCCAGTATTCCTATCCACCTGCGATAATATACCTTCGGTTTTAACCTTTCACGAGCCATGATTTCAGAATTCTTAGACAACAATGAAAATGGGCATACCAGCCGAAATGAAGCGAATTTTTTCGTTGGTTCCAGGCAGAATTCAATTGAACCTCTCATTGTTATTTCGACAATGTAATCTATATAAATAAAATTTTATTATGACTTCATGAGCCATCAGATAAGTTAATCTTATCTATTCGCGAATAACAAAAGAAACGCTTTCAAAATATTATTCTTTGTCGTTCAGAAAGGATTATGTCAATAACATAATAGGCATGTCTTGAAATCTTTACATCGGGTTAGGCGCTCGCATGGTAAGCAGGTGGGTTCCATCCCAAACAAGACATACTCGGATCTAGGGATAATGAAATTTTATTATGTATCCTCATTTGTTTGAGAAGTTGGCCACACAATAGAAGAGATCTAAGGGTTAGGTGGCAGAGGATGCCTCAGGCATTACCCTCGCCTAGTGGGTAGTTACCAAAGACCACACTCTAGCTCTGGCATATTATTCAAATAAACAATCGTCCAAAAGAAATAGACTCAAATCACACAATAGAAGAGATCTAAGGGTTAGGTGGCAGAGGATGCCTCAGGCATTAACCTCGCCTAGTGGGTAGTTACCAAAGACCACACTCTAGCTCTGGCATATTATTCAAATAAACAATCGTCCAAAAGAAATAGACTCAAAACACAAGAAATAATCGTAAAAATTAATCTAACGATCATGAAATATTTGTTTTGTTTATTTACAGGCGTAAAAAATGGCGATCGGAAATCATTTCCTAGAGAATCTGTCAGTGTTTCAAACTGGGAATGATTTTCATGTGGGCGTGCCATACCAAGATTTTAGAACACGTCAGATGTTTGGTTGTGTATTTGTGCAGTTCTGGTTTCACATATTTGGTCAATTTTCCGAGTCGATTCTTGTTACACATACCTACACCAACATACCTAAGAGTTATATTGTACAAAGGAGGCGATTCTTAATATAAGAACATATTACCGACCAGTGTAGAAGTGTAAGAACCAAGTTTGGAACAAAAGAAGTTTTAGAAATTTTGGAATAGATATTAGAAAGTTGCGCGATAGATCAGATTCTGTTCTATTTTTAAGTTGGTTAATGCGACTTTGAATTTTCAAAGTCGACGACCGACGCTACGTGACCCTAAGTTTTTCAATACCTTTCACAAATCTATATAAATAAAATTGTAGATTTGTCTGTACATTGCTTAGAATCGTGAAATTTTTAGTTATTCTTACTCCTTATGCATCCACGATTCCAAAAATCACATTAGAAAAAATTCTGTCTGTCTGTCTGTCTGTCTGTATGTGTGTGTGTATGTCTGTCTGTTACGCTAAATAGACCTTTGGTTGTCCTCTTTTCACGAGAAAACGGCTCGACCGATTTTGATGAAATTTTTTGTGGTTGTTAAGAAAAGTACTCCGGGTGACATAGGCTACTTGAAATTTTCAAATTCCATCCTGATTCAAAATGGCGGCGGTTCAAAAACGCGAAGAAAATGGCCTAATAAACCCGTTTTTGTCCTCTTTTCACGCAAAAACGGCTCGACCGATTTTGATGAAATTTTTTGTGGGTGTTAAGAAAAGTACTCTGGGTGACATAGGCTACTTGAAATTTTCACATTCCATCCTGAATCAAAATGGCGGCGGTTCAAAAACGTGAAGAAAAAGGCCTAATACACCCGTTTTTGTCCTCTTTTCACGAGAAAACGGCTCAACCGATTTTGATGAAATTTTTTGTGGTTGTTAAGAAAAGTACTCCAGGTGACATAGGCTACTTGAAATTTTCACATTCCATCCTGATTCAAAATGGCGGCGGTTCAAAAACGTGAAGAAAAAGGCCTAATACACCCGTTTTTGTCCTCTTTTCACGAGAAAACGGCTCAACCGATTTTGATGAAATTTTTTGTGGTTGTTAAGAAAAGTACTCCAGGCGACATAGGCTACTTGAAATTTTCACATTCCATCCTGATTCAAAATGGCGGCGGGTCAAAAAGTGAAGAAAATGGCCTAATAGACCCGTTCTTGTCCTCTTTTCACGAGAAAACGGCTCGACCGATTTCGATGAAATTTTTTTGTGTTGTGTGGTTGTGTGTGGTGGGTGGGTGGGATTGGTGTGTGTGGTGTGTGATGGGTGGATGTGTGTGGTGGGTGGGTGTGATGGGTGTGGTGTGTGTGTGGGGGTGTGTTTGTGTGTGTGGTGGTCCCGTACAAAGGACGGGTCAACCACTAGTAAATAAAAAAAAAATACAAAGCATTCAAATTTCAAATTTTGTGGCCAATATTCGAGCTTAGCTTCCCGCTAAATTGAAGGAGCAAAAAGCCCACACTCAAAATTTTAATTTTGTCCGAAAACCATCCAAACGTACCCGGAAAGTCATGCGAAAGCAAGATTAACTGAAAACAAGATGAATAGCTCATCCCCAAAGCAAATTTAGCTAAGTAAAAAGCCACGCTTTTAACCTTTTAGCTTTCATTTGAAGAAGTAACTTTTGACTCTGAATGTACTCGTACCACTGTAGAGCTCAATTTAAAAAGTACATTATTACACCATTAGTTATGACTATGTATCATGATGAGCTTGTACACGCGAAATGGAAAGTAATGGGGTTCCATATGACACAAGACACATGTGTACAATTAGCGGTTTCAAATAACACACAGCCATTTTCTAACATAACTCTCGCATTACAGTCTAGGACAGCAAAACTCAACCTACGGGACACTAAGCTTTTCTTTCAGTGCGGCCCTTGGTAGCGCTAATACACTATGCCATGGGAGCGGGCACACGGCCCTAAATGATGGGTTAAACTTCTACGAATCGACAAATGTCATGGGAGTACTAAATGCCAGAAAAATATGGCCAAACATGCGTTCACTTTGGCACCAATCCAGTTACAAACCATACTCGACAGTGCTTAACTTGAGTTTTTGACCTTTCAAAAGGAACCATTACTTTTCAAACAAACTGCGGCCCGCCGAAAATCTGGAACACTCAAATGTGGTCAGCGACCAAAATGTTGAGAACTGCTGGCCTAGGATTAGCTTATCCTTGATGTTAGTATAGGTCTGTAGGTACTTCCTATTCTGTGAATGCGTAATTGTACATTGTTATCTGAACTTCTAAACTGTCGGGTTAATGAGGTAATTTGTGGATGAAAGTCGAGAGAAATGCTTTTTCTTCAAGCTGCAAAAACTTTACGTAACAAAATGAATTTTGTGAGATGAAATTGAAGAAGATTCGGTAACAAAAAAAAATTGTTTATCAAAGAACAACATTTTTGCCAGCTGAATGTAGAATTTAAATTGTCTAATAATTGTCTTTTATTTTGATTTCATAAAATTTCTTAAATAAGAGATACCTAATTTGCTGTCACGACAGTTATTCCCGTTTGATTTTAAAGGTTCTTGTGTTGAATAAAAATACGATAAGTTCATATACCTACCTCTATTATAAGATAAACATCTTATCTTCCTCATACATAAGAGCAAGTCCTCACATCTTGTGACGTATGCTACGTGGTCGAGTTATTTGTCATGTAGTTGTATTTGGTCATCACATCTCAACTTGTTCCGTGAGGACTAAACTGTTTACACCATACAGTCCAGTCATTTCTTCATTGTTTACAGTTGTATTTGGTCATCACATCTCAACTTGTTCCGTGAGGACTAAACTGTTTACACCATACAGTCCAGTCATTTCTTCATTGTTTACAATTTAAGGATCTTGGCCTCTTTTGGCGTAATTGTGTAGATACGTACTTCTTTGAATAGTGTATCTTTTTAGCTTAATCTAGGTCGTCCCCATCTTGTGTGACCTTCCATAACGCTCGGTACTTTTGTTGCGCCGTTCTTGCTTATCTTATTCTGTACAAGTCCACCTAGCCATACCGAGGTATTGTGCTTCCATTCTTTCAACTCTTTCCACTTCAACTATTCCGACAAAGTTCAGTTCTTACTCAATCTATGTAGCTAGGCGTTTTGAATTTTTTCCCAATTCTTTACAAGTGCAGCAGTATCATCAGAAACATTGTTCTCACGATTTACCGTTTAATCATTTTCTGAATCTTTCAATTTCTTAAAATATTACTCAACAGTTGACTTCCATTCTTTCAACTCTTTCCACTTCAACTATTCCGACAAAGTTCAGTTCTTACTCAATCTATGTAGATAGGCGTTTTGAATTTTTTCCCAATTCTTTACAAGTGCAGTATCATCAGAAACATTGTTCTCACGATTTACCGTTTAATCATTTTCTGAATCTTTCAATTTCTTAAAATATTACTCAACAGTTGAACCATCATTCATCTTGAAATAGGGAATACGGTTACCTATTTAAAAGATCACGGAAAATGGGGAATGAATGCGTGAATGTTAATGGTTCTAACCAAGTTAAACTGAGATAGGTATTAGGTCATTAGCTCCAAATAGAAAAACAGCTGAGGGTGATTAGGCACAAGAAGATATAAGATAAACTTATCGCCGACCCCAAATATTAGGAAAGATAGAACGAAAGAAGAAAAATCAATCTTCTTACCTTATTGCTGATTTTTCCATCTGGTCTTCCTCGTTTCAAGTTTATCCCTCCAAACCCACCTATCTAAAGTAGTAAAGTCTCTTCTGTCTCTTCCCTTCTCCATCCCTCTTCTCTCAAGTCTTCTTCAACCTCATCTCTTCACCTCAGTTTTGGTCTCCCACTCTTCCTCTTCCCCTGAATGGTTGGTTTTATATTTCTTTTTGTACCTATACAACTCTCATCTTTCCTCTCTACATGCCATCTAAGTAATGATTATTAGAGGTTACCTATTTAAAAGATCACGGAAAATGGGGAATGAATGCGTGAATGTTAATGGTTCTAACCAAGTTAAACTGGGATAGGTATTGGGTCATTAGCTCCAAATAAAAAAACAGCTAAGGGTGATTAGGCTAAAGAAGATATAAGATAAACTTATCGCCGACCACAAATATTAGGAAAGATAGAACGAAAGAAGAAAAATCAATCTTCTTACCTTATTGCTGATTTTTCCATCTGGTCTTCCTCGTTTCAAGTTGGGAGCTCGAATAACTTTGGGCGCTTCAGCGGGATTCGGGTCCATCACAAAAAGTTGACGAGATCTGGAATCAAACCAAGACAATAGGAACCAAGTTAGTGGCTATATTGAATTTAGTAGTTCAGGACTAAAATTAGTGTTAGGTCTGGAGCACACGTTAGGCCGGTAGCATATTGGAAGCGTAATCGCGCGAATTTAAGTAGAGCGTAGTCGCCTGAAAAACCAAATCTATGAAAATGATAGATGATAGTACTTAAGTCTAAAGAGAGTCTCTGTCATCTTCACAGGTTTGGTTTTTCAGGCGACTACGCGCTACTAAAAGCCGCACGACTACGCGTCCAATATGCGATGTGCCTTACGGTCGCCGGTAAAACGTAACACCAAACGACGTACACAAAACTCACAATACTGGACTCTCTGTATCAATTGCCAGGAAATTCGAATTAAAATATAAATTTCGAACTCTACTCCAGAGGCATACACACTACTGAGCATATTTGAAGCAGATTTTTTTTTTTTCCAAACTCAGAAGGAAAAGGTCAAATTCCTATTTCGACGCCTCTCATACGACTGAGATATCTTGGCGCTCGAATAAACTCTCAACCGTCTGAGTAATCAGACCGTCTGATTACTCAGATCAAAGCTGAGAGCCTTTTCACAAATTTTATAGATTTCACAGAATTACGGGGTCCCTTTTAAATATTGAGCCACTGGTTTTGCCTCAGCTGGCTTCATGGGACTAAGTACATCCTGTATTGCAAGCACTGAGCTGATAAAACATTGGGTCTGCTGGGAATCAAACCCAGGACCTCCAGTGTGCAAGCTTGGTGTGATGGCATAAGTAGTTTACAAGCTACAAGATTATAAACTGCAAGGAAATTATTTAAAAAATCCTCAAGTATTCAGCACAATCATTTGCTCTTGTACACCTTCCATTTCAGAAATTAGGCATTGATTTTAAACCATGGAACCAAGGATACGCAAGCCAATACCTAGAAATACAATACCATACCCATGGATCTACTTCATCTAGTCTCATAGCTTCTTGTTTACCTATCAATTTTGTCATGTTTTTCAATATCCTGAGGGAGTGCAGGTGTCAATACTATGTGAACATTGAATTATAGATCCAGGAGTAGGTAAATGAAAGGTAGGTACAATCATTTAGCCTTGGATGTGGTGATCCATGACTACACTACTGTTTACCGTGCAAAAGTCTAAAAAAATAGAGGATAATTGCCTTTTTTAAGTTAAGAGAGATAAGTTAAGATAGGTAAGTTAAGGTTTCTTACTTTTATACATCATGCAGAGATCATCTCACAAAACTCTCTGAAGTCTGAAGAGTACAATGAATCCAACAGTTCCTACCGATATTGCTAGCGAGGCAGATTATGTCATATAAAGGAAGAAATTTCAATTGTGTTGAGCATAAATGCTTGTCAAAATGTCCGCAATAGAGGATAATTGCCTTTTTCAAGTTAAGAGAGATAAGTTAAGGTTTCTTACTTTTATACATCATGCAGAGATCATCTCACAAAACTCTCTGAAGTCTGAAGAGTACAATGAATCCAACAGTGGTTTTTTCTTGAGGCAGGATTAACTTCACTTCTGAAAATCTACAACTCTTCTGTAACCTAATCTTATCACTCATTCGAATGTGGTAATTAAATAACTATTTAACTAAACAAGAAACAAATTAACAAATATACCTAAGCAAGTAATCAAAAAAACAAAATTTATTTTAAATTTGAAGTCTAGCACAAATAAAAGAGAGTGAACATTTTTTAATTTTTTTAGAAACAGAACTTTACTGTGTAGCAGTGTACCGTCCGTACCTCCGTACCATTCTACCATTTACTGGTAGACTGGTACCATTTTTGGAAGAGAGGCGAAGAGTGGTACCATTTTTTGTGGGAGGATTTCAAATGGTGACTGCGCATTTTTCAGGCCGAATTTTCGCTAAAACTCTCCATTTTAGGAGCGGGAATTTTCAAAATTGAAATTCTTCAGGACAGAAAAAAAGAGAGTAGAGAGCAGAGCAGAGAGGAAAAAAAGTAAATTTTGAATTTTACTTCTTTTTATAAATTTTATCATTCTTTTTTTCATTTGTGAGGAAGTTTTCTCGACCCAGTTTTTCTATTGAAATTCGTGTGAACTACAGGATATTTATTTCCATAGCTATTTTCTCCTATTGATCCAATATTCTCTATTCTGTACATCTCTACCACTACATATCACTGATAACAAGACAGAAGGCCCTGATTTTCAACATTAGAAGAGGTGGTAAGTACCTATACCTATGAGGTATGTTAATAATATTCACCTAATCTTTACCTAGTTAGGTTACCCCTTTCAGTGTCTATGACATGTTGAATGTAGTAGTTATCAATAGATCACTCATGTTAAGTGACATTATACATGGTTGGTATCTGGAATCTGGATGGATGATCAAATGGGACATACATGCTACTGGCCATTTTGGGGTACATTTAGCTTTTGTGAGGGAACTTGGGCGGTTTTAAATTCAAGTAGAGCTAGGTGACTTCATCCCTGATTGCCTAGCCTTAGAAGAATAAAGAGGGTGACCCTAATACAGTCATCAAAGAAGCACTTTGTTTCTAAATGAAGACCTAGGACTTATAACTTGATTTTTAAATCAATGCATAGATCTTCTTATTAGTAAATATGTTTATATTAGACATCCTAGGTTATAAAGTTATGAAATAGGTAACTACAAAACTTATTACCTTTATATGATACAATGGATATCTCATTATACCCCGGTTCGTTTTATCTTGAAAACAAAAACACACCTAGCAGTTAGAACCGGCGCGGCATTTGGCGTTACTGGGGCCCAGTCCGTTATCCGCTCTACTCGACGTAGCTTAACCTAAGTGACCACGGGAGCCTCAACTTTCCCAATTATATTTGCTGGGTGGAGGTCGGTTTCTTTAGTGACTGCCAAGGTAGTTTACACTAGGTATTATTAAATTTCTATTGTAAAGCTTCAAGGGGAGCCTGTCTGCCTTGTAAGCGCTAGGTTGCGGGTTCAATTCCCGCCTGGGGCGAACTTTATTCTAAACAGATAAGGTTCGTTATCAGAACGGGTGGCTTTCTCCTATCCTGTCCTCCCACAATGCTGTTGTAAATCTTATTGGTCAGAATGGAGCACAGGTGAAGAAAATAGTGCATGAGAAATATGCAGGTAACTTAGTAAAGCGCAAGAAATTTGTCTCCAATGCCGATTACTTCATTAGAATTGTATCTGCATGGAGACAGGAGCTGACATCAAAAATTATGTGTGATATAAAAGCTAGTAACCTACCTCCTGTCTTTGCCAATGCTCTTTCAGAGAAGTGTTCTCATTTTCTAATCATTGCATTCAAATGGATAAGAGACAAGTGGCAAGAGTGTCCTGATGTTGTAGATATAAACTTGTTTATATTTCAGTTTCATCTTTTGCATTGGAATCTTGATGGAACTCTGAATGAGAAGAATACCTACATTAATCATTTGTGTTTTGTACTAGAAAATGATGAAGCTGTTATTGAGACCATTAAAACTAGGTATTCCACAAGCTATTCTTCTATTTTGAAACTAATTATATTACAGTTTAAAATTAGAATACATGAGCATTCTAATAAGTTACAATTCTTGCTCAAAAAACGTTGATATACCTGTATAGGTTCTTGATTTATTTACTTTCTTTCTTGTTTATTTGTTGTAAATCTTATTATTTTTTGACTTTTTGTGTTGTTGTTTTTTTTTTTTTTTTTTTTTTTTTTTTTTTTCCCCCCTTACCCATTTTTTAAATATTTAATAAATTTTTTTAATTAAAGTATTTATATCCACAAATTGATGATTATCCAATAATAATCATTATTAATCATTGACTCAATGATCATGTATGAATAACAATATTATAAAATTCAGATATTAAAGGGAACTTTCCTTGTGTGATAAAAAAGGGAAGGTTTTTGTAAGCCAGTGTAATAAAAGCTGGATTTACCAGCAATAAAATGTGATATCTAGTTTGTTCAGAATCTAATATTGGTACTAAAAAAATCAATGTCAATTTATTGTCTATTTTTAAGTTAGAAACTTATTCCACCAGATGTATCGAGAATTATTGTAGTAGCTCATTGTTTAATCCCTGGTTCTGTTAGAACAATCACGGCTAATGTGCCCAGCCTTCTCTCTTCGATGTCGGGACGATAAGACCTCCGTTGTTACAGTTCCCTCTATCAAACCTCTAAAAAAAAAAAAATCGCCTATCCTGTCCTGACTTCGGGACTATAACATCTCCATTGTTACAGTTCCCTCTATCAGACCTCTTGAATAATAATAATAATCTCCTATGCTGTCCTCCTTCTCCCTTCGATTTCGGGACGATAAGACCTCTGTTGTTAAAGTTCTCTCTATGAAACATTTCGAAGAAAAAAAAAAAAATAATAATAACAATAAAATAAGCCTGTTGAGTAATTGTAATTGTAACACTGACCTGAGCCCTCATACTAGGGTTCCATCGACAATACAGTCCCTTCCACAGTTTGATATGCCTCATGGAGGCAATGGGCTCCAGCACATGCAGCTGAGGGAAGTACAGAGGATTCTTGTACAAATCTAGAGAGCTATTGATATACGACCACAAGGAAACTGTACGCTGCTTCATGTTCTCTTGATTTCTTTCTCGATCACTAAAAAATAATAAAATTAATTTATAAATTATGATTACCTTCATTAATTACCTATAATTATTTATTTATAAATTTCTGGCTGGGGGACCTTGAATAGGTAGTAGACCAGCTCAGTCTGGCTGGAGGACTTTACACTGGGAGTATACCAGTCTGAATTTCCCTTGCTAAAGAAATTGCAAAGGTTGAGTGCGAAGGGCATCCACTCGCAAAATTTGTAGCCAAAACCAAATGTCAGTCCAAAGCAATCACTCTAGGTAGGACTGATTGAGAGGCTGACGAAAAACACCGACCCCGTCTGAACACGGGAAAAGGCGAAATAAAAGAGGCAAGCATTTAAGCATGTTTAACAAAGTTAAAATTCTTTTTTCCTTCTTTTAATTTGTAAAATACTTACCTAGGAGGAAGGAATTTCAATTGTGTTAAGCATAAATGCTTGTCACAAATGTCGTTCCCCGCTTAATGCACTAAGCTAAATTTTATGACTTGACTTGGACTTGAACTAAGTCAAGTAAAATACTTACCTATTGAACAAGAAGGTACCAAAGCGACACGAATACAAATGGTCAAGAATGGTGATGAGGAAATGTTCATTAAACTCAAACGCATGTCGAAACATAGTGGTCACTTGCCATACTGCGTCTATCAGTTGTAAAAATACTGGCGATCTAGAAAAAAGAAAAAAAACGTGAAATAAAATAATAGAACAAAAACATGAAATAAAATAATAGGTAGTGATAGTGCTCATTTATACCTTAAATTTAAAGACCAAATAAAAAGTGATCAATAGCGTCATTTCCTAAAAGTGCAAAACAGGCACAAAAACACCTACTGAAGCAAGCTGACCAAGCACCTCAATGAACATTATTGTGTCTCTTATCGCCCATCTAATAGACAAACTAAGGGATGGACAATATGGTAATAGCGTCATTTCCTAAAAGTGCAAAACAGGCACAAAAAACACCTACTGCTGAAGCAAGCTGACCAAGCACCTCAATGAACATTATTGTGTCTCTTATCGCCCATCTAATAGACAAACTAAGGGATGGACAATATGGGCATGATACGACAGACCACGATAGTAGTTCTATTTACGAAATAGAAACGGCAATGAAACTTATGAAACACTCTTCTATTTTCCTTTATGAGATAAGATAAGAATGCTCAAGACTCTTTGCATTATGTCCTATCTGTGCATGAAAGGGTTAGAGGTTAGAATACAGATCTAATGATCAATTGGTCCACTCCAAAAAAAATACAAAGCATTCAAATTTCAAATTTTGTGGCCAATATTCGAGCTTAGCTTCCCGCTAAATTGAAGGAGCAAAAAGCCCACACTCAAAATTTTAATTTTGTCCGACACAGCTGGCTTTCTCCTATACATCTTCTCTCTTGGATTCCGGAACAAATTATACCTCCGTTGTTATAGTTCCCTCTCTGAAATCTCACCGAAGATTTTAGGTAACTCTCCTTTAGGAATGAGATATTCCTTTTTACTTTCCTTATCGGATAGGATCGGGTCGGAGATAGGAAGGAAAGTAATGTAATCGGGTCAAATTTTCGATGGTCAGTTTTTAGTGCCAAAACACGTTTTGAGGTCCCTAGTTTCAGCCTCCCCTTTAGGGATGAGATTCATTTTTTTGTTTTAATTTTAATGTTTGACTCCAAATTATCCTACTTGAGAATCTAATGTTACAACCCATAAATCATTCCATCACGTGTTAAGCTTCGTCTCAATAATCTCAACACCCAACGTGTTGAGGTGGGGATTTTTTTTTTTTTTTTTTTTTTTTTTTTTTGGGGTTTGGTTTGGCATTCTCTGAATCTCTAGAATCTCTAGATCGATATCAGTATCAACAATATCTCGGATACAGTTTTCGATTTGATACACACAACTGATTCCCGAAGCAGGAATATCATTTACATTGAATGAACCAAGTTGAACAATGAACTTGATACCTATACCAGCTACACCTTGACAATTCTCATGGAAAAAAATTGAATTCAAATAGATAAGGTATGGACAAGAAAACAAAAGCAGGAAAAGAGAGAAGAGAAGGATTAGGTGAAAGGATACAATAAAAGATGAGGGAGAGAAGAGAAGGGAAGAAGAGGGAGGAAGGGGGGAGAAAGAGAGAGAGAGAGAGAGAGAGAGAGAGAGAGAGAGAGAGAGAGAGAGAGAGAGAGAGAGAGAGAGAGAAATTGAATTAAAATAGATAAGGTATGGACAAGAAAGCAAAAGCAGGAAAAGAGAGAAGAGAAGGGAAGAAGAGGGAGATGGGGAGAACAATGAAGAGATGGGTGAAGAGGGAGGAAGGGGGGGAGAAAGAGAGAGAGAGAGAGAGAGAGAGAGAGAGAGAGAGAGAGAGAGAGAGAGAGAGAGAGAGAGAGATGGATGGTGCAGATATGGAGGAATAGAGAGGGAGGAGGGAGAGAGGGAGAGAGAGGGATGGATGGTGCAGATAGGGGAGGAATAGGGGAGGGAGAGAGAAAGAGAACAAACAAAAGGTACTAAAATCATGTGAGCCTTGCAAGCCTTGATTATTTCATGGGACCATCAGGATACCACCATGCAAGATTGCAATTGGGGAGATATCAGAGGTGAACTATGCAACAACTTTGTTTTATTTTAAGTATTTATTATTTTTTTTTTCTTTTTTTTTTTTTACTGTATGTCTACAGAAGCCTAAGGCAAAACGTAACACCAAAACTCACAATACTGGACTCTCTGTATCAATTGCCAGGAAATTCGAATTAAAATATAAATTTCGAACTCTACTCCAGAGGCATACACACTACTGAGCATATTTGAAGCAGATTTTTTTTCCAAACTCAGAAGGAAAAGGTCAAATTCCTGTTTCGACGCCTCTCATACGACTGAGATATCTTGGCGCTCGAATAAACTCTCAACCGTCTGAGTAATCAGACCGTCTGATTACTCAGATAGGGAAGTCGAAATTTTCTAAAAACCTAGTTTCCACAACGGATCTAGAAATCCTATGAAGGTTTCTAAAATTGAAATCCTAGAGTAAGTTTTTGTAAATTGTAAATTTTACTGACGCATATATGTAGGTATACATTTCGTAATAAAGAGATAACACAGAGAGTGACACACCTTCGACAAACTAGACCCAGAATCAGTTTACACAGAAATAATATGAACTTGGATCAATTTAAGAAGGTCAAAACGATGATGGTTTTGTATTGAATCGAATGTTTATAAAACCAAATTCCCAAATTGGTATCTTATGCCGTCATTTAAATTAAAATATGTAATGCACAGAATCCTCATTGATAAGGCGGTAGATTCCTACAGTTCACCATCTTTAGTTGACTTTGTCCAATAATAATTAGTTGACTTTGCAAAACCACAACAATATGAGTATTAAGTATATCTTCTTGGAATGGACCCAGACTTCAAGGAAGAACGTAACACTGGAAAATACTTCTATTTCCATCCGTCCAACTTGGCATCACTAGGAAGAAACAAGATTTCTCATAACATACAAGATGTCATCACACAAGTCGGTAGTTTTTCCCCTTCTTCCTTTTCCTCTTGATTTTCTTCTTCTCGTTTTACTCCTCCTCCTCCTCCTTCAGGGTTTATAAGCTTTTCCCAGAATGAAATTCCATGACTTTTCAAGAAAATTTCCATGAATTTTCGAGAAAATCAGGGGGCGGAGGTACTTAAAAACCGGTAAGATTACCCCTTCATTTTAATAAAATATGCAATATACAGAACGTCAATGAATATGAGAGGAATAACGCAGGCCGTTTATCGAAAATTCTTGATATTTAGGTAAGTAATTGGAATATTTTTAATTTTTGACCGGGTGGCCAATTCCATGATTTTTCCAGGTTTTCTTTAGATTTTCACGATTTTCCATGACTTTTTGGCCGATTTTCAGATTCCATGACTTCTCCAGGTTTTCCAGTTTCTCCAGGTCGCGTATAAAACCCTGTCCTTCATTCATTTTTTCTCCTCCCCCTCCTCCTCCTCTTCCTCTTCCTCTTCCTCTTCCTCTTCTTCTTCCTCTTCCTCTTCCTCCTTCTTCGCCTTCTCCTCCTTCTTCTCCTCCTTCTTCGCCTCCTTTTAAACTTCTTCCATTTATTCTTCTTCTCGGTTTTTTCGCCTTATTATTAATCCATGTTGAGCTACGTAAACAAATTTTCCTCGCGAAGCGATGTTAAATAAAACCCGATTAGACCAGCAGTGCTTCTACATAAGTACATAATTACACATGTATTTAATGTATTTATTATGATAATGACATAATAAGTTAATAAGGTGAGTTTAATGCCTAAGGCAGTCACTACCATCGTAACATCTAACCCTAGAGCTAAGTACTATCTCTCTGTAATTCGCGGCAGTATTGAAATAAAATAAAATTTCAGGCTTCACTTGGGATCAAACCCTTTTCCTTTCGTTTACCAGATCGCCTCCTTTTCAACTTCTTCCATTTTTTCTTCTTCTCGGTTTTTTCGTCTTATTATTAATCCATGTTGAGCTACGTAAACAAATTTTCCTCACGAAGCGACGTTAAGTAAAACCCGATTAGACCAGCAGTGCTTCTACATAAGTACATAATTACACGTGTATTTATTATGATAATGACATAATAAGTTAATAAGTGACAAGGTGAGTTTAATGCCTAAGGCAGTCACTACCATCGTACCATCTAACCCTAGAGCTCAGTATCTCTCTGTAATTCGCGGCAGTATTGAAATAAAATAAAATTTCAGGCTTCACTTGGGATCAAACCCTTTTCCTTTCGTTTACCAGACGATCGCCTCTACCGATATTGCTAGCGAGGCAGATTATGTCATATAAAGGAAGAAATTTCAATTGTGTTGAGCATAAATGCTTGTCAAAATGTCCGCCTAATACACTAAATTGTATGACCCAACTTGGACTCGAACCACCAACCTCCAGATTCAAAGTCCACCGTGCTAACCACTACACCACTGAGGTTGGTTAGATTATGTCATATAATTTTAATTTTACTTTACTCATTCAAAATTCAAGTCCCCTCCCAGTCTCTATTTAGAGTCATCTGACTTGCAATGTCCCCAATATAGCTAATCGTATAACATGGCTGCAAATATAAATTCTTGTTCTTGAGCAGAAAATAAAAACAAGCAAGGTCGTAGCATTATACCCAAGATCAATAACCGACTACCTACGGAATTCACCTAAAAAATGGTGAGATAGATAATCATATTTGGTGTCCAATATCCTTAAGAGATGTGGTGTCGTGAATCCCAATTCTTAGACTGTTGTGTTCTAAGATTTTGTTCATAGAAACTAATTTAACAAATTGAGGGAATATTAACCTGAAGGAAACTAGGAAACTATACCTATTAGGTAATAATTTAAGGATTTTATTCATTATTCAAAAAATTAAAATCGTGTTTGAATAATTCAGAAACCAACTTGATTCTTTTTGGGGATTTTTAACAACATTCCACCAAAGCTGTTTTACCATAAAGGGCCTGAACAGGGTTCTTGCATGAACAAGCTTTAGGGTTTCTCATTAACTGATCTCAAATTGATAGGAAATGAGAACCCCTGTAGCTCTAATTGAGAGACTGTAGACCCCTGTTCTTAGAGAAAAAAACGTCTAACCTTAACCCATTAAATCACCCCTTTATTGAGGTGTTTGGTTTTGTACGCAAAGTCTTTACCTAACACGATAAGTTTGGCAGCTCAACTTTTGGCTACCCTGTATATTGTATGTTTGTTTATATGTATTGATAAATAAACAAACCCAAAAATGATAACACAGAGGACATCTCCCAAATTATAACACATCAAGTTTTACTCACAAGATAAAATAGTAGAGCAACACTCAAGTGGTTAATAGTATCAGGTCACACTTTATACCACTCCCTCGCCTAGCCTCGAACCAATGATGCCAGGTTAGAAGACCACCATCCTAACCACTTAAATTCATCACTCGGTATGGATCAATTAAAGAGATGAGTTTTTATTCTAAATGACGTAATGTTAAATCATACATTGCATAGAATGACATGGTCTCGTTCTTGAAAATATTGGTCATATCTGACAGACTGACGTGTGTTGAGGACTTGAGAGATATTGGTGTTGTATTAGAAGACCACCATCCTAACCACTTAAATTCATCACTCGGTATGGACATAATTAAGGATCAAGGATCCATATCAGAACGGTCTCGTTCTTGAAAATATTGGTCATATCTGACAGACTGACGTGTGTTGAGGACTTGAGAGATTCTGGTGTTGTATTAGAAGACCACCATCCTAACCACTTAAATTCATCACTCGGTATGGACATAATTAAGGATCAAGGATCCATATCAAAGGATCGTATCAGAAGACTATTGGAATCTGCGTAAAATGAGTGCTTTTTTTATGGGTTAAAAGGCCGAATCATGAAAGCAGAGTACCTAAGTACTAATATGATATGAAAGAAAATCTAGGTACCTACCTTAACAGATAACGAACCTGCCTTGTAGGCACCATATCGCGGGTTCGATTCCCGCCCGTACCGACTATTATCCTAAGGAGATAATGTTCGTTCCCGGGACAGCTGGCTTTCTCCTATACATCTTCTCTCTTGGATTCCAGAACAATTATAGGTACCTCCGTTGTTATAGTTCCCTCTCTGAAATCTCACCGAAGTTTTTAGGTATCTCTCCTTTAGGAATGAGATATTCCTTTTTACTTTCCTTATCGGATAGGATCGGGTCGGAGATGGGAAGGAAAGTAATGTAATCGGGTCAAATTTTCGATGGTCAGTTTTTAGTGCCAAAACACGTTTTGAGGTCCCTAGGGCCTAAATCCAAGTTTCATCCTCCCCTTTAGGGATGAGATTCATTTTTTTTTATTTATTTATTTTAATGACTCCAAATTATCCTACTAGAGAATCTAACGTTACAACCCATATATCATTCCATCACGTGTTAAGCTTCGTCTCAATAATCTCAACACACAACGTGTTAAAGGTAGGGATTTTTTTTTTTTTTTTTTTTTTTTTTTTTGGGGAATTCATGTATGAATAACAATATTATAAAATTCAGATATGAAAGGGAACTTTCCTTGTGTGATAAAAAAGGGAAGGTTTTTGTAAGCCAGTGTAATAAAAGCTGAATTTACCAGCAATAAAATGTGATATCTAGTTTGTTCAGAATCTAATATTGGTACTAAAAAAATCAATGTCAATTTATTGTCTATTTTTCTGTTTTGTCCCGTTCTGTTCTGTGTATAAGTAGTATTCATCAACTTTGTCATCAGATTTTTATTTCAGCTTTTTCTATAAATTCAATATAATTAATAATTACATAAATATCTCAAACCATATTCTTAATTTTTGTTTTAAATTATATTTTACTAACACACAATTAGCTCTTTTGGTAAGCAATGTAAGATTAACTACCTGAAGACTATTGAAATCTGCGTAAAATGAGTGCTTTTTTTATGGGTTAAAAGGCCGAATCATGAAAGCAGAGTACCTACTAATATGATATGAAAGAAAATCTAGGTACCTACCTTAAAAGATAACGAACCTGCCTTGTAGGCACCATATCGCGGGTTCGATTCCCGCCCGTACCGACTATTATCCTAAGGAGATAATGTTCGTTCCATGTCATCAGATTTTTATTTCAGCTTTTTCTATTAATAAATTCAATATAATTAATAATTACATAAATATTTCAAACCATATTCTTAATTTTTGTTTTAAATTATATTTTACTAACACACAATTAGCTCTTTTGGTAAGCAATGTAAGATTAACTATCTAGGAAGCACATCATCTTGAGCCAAATCTGTACTTTTCAGGAACAATTTCATTGGTTACTAATAGTGCAAGGGACAAGGAACAAAATATTATAAGAGGCAAGAGCAAGAAACAAAATATTGGATGTAAGATGTAGGAATTCCTTTGAGATCAGGAGGAATGCTGAAATAGGTATTCAGGTATAATTTTGTTTACACCTTGAGAGCTATACCCAGCTGATGAATTCCAACAAGAACAAAATGTGTCTTTAAAAAACTCAAAGGTGTCCCAAAATCATAAAGAGGAAGAAGTAGAAGATAAGATAATTTTTAGTTTTTAATATATGGTACTAAACCATGTTTATTTCAAATAATCTTGACTCCTCCAGACAAAGTGTCTCTCCACATGGCAATTTCAATCACAATAACTTGGGTAGGTATATAAATGTCTGGGACATTGAGGGGGGGGAAATTGATTGTTGGTTATCATTAATTTTTTGGACCCCGTACTTAACAAAATAATAGGGGAGGAATAGAGAGGGGAGAGAGAAAGAGAACAAACAAAAGGTACTAAAATCATGTGAGCCTTGCAAGCCTTGATTATTTCATGGGACTATCAGGATACCACCATACACCATACAAGATTGCAAGTGGGGAGATATCAGAGGTGAACTATGCAACAACTTTGTTTTATTTTATTTTATTATTTTTTTTTCTTTTTTTACTGTATGTCTACAGAAGCCAAATGCATTTCACCATCAGTCTGAAGACCCAGGAGTTCAGTGGTAGGTAGTCATCTAAATTTTTACTGCAACTTTTCCCAATCTTTTTTGGAGTCAGTGTTACCCTCCTTTATATTTTTATCCCTCCTAACCCTCCTATCTAAAGTCTCCTCCCTTCTCCATCCCTCTTCTCTCAAGTCTTCTTCAACCTCATCTCTCCACCTCAGTTTTGGCATCCCTCTCTTTCTCTTTCCCATCTCCATCATTTTTCTCTCAGGTTTTTTTCAAACTTATCTCTTCACCTCAGTTTTGGTCTCCCACTCTTTCTCTTCCCCCTGAATGGTTGGTTTTATATTTCTTTTTGTACCTATACAACTCTCATCTTTCCTCTCTACATGCCATCTAAGTAATGATTATTAGTTGAAGTAAAGCTGAGAGCCTCTTCACAAATTTTATAGATTTCACAGAATTGCTGGGTCCCTTTTACATATTGAGCCACTGGTTTTGCCTCAGCTGGCTTCATGAGACTAAGTACATCCTGTATTGCAAGCACTGAGCTGACAAAACATTGGGTCTGCTGGGAATCAAACCCAGGACCTCCAGTGTGCAAGCTTGGTGTGATTGCACAAGTAGTTTACAAGCTACAAGATTATAAATTGCAAGGAAATCATTTAAAAATCCTCAAGTATTCAGCACAAACATTTGCTCATGTACACCTTCCATCTCAGAAATTAGGCATTGATTTTAAACCATGGAACCAAGGATACGCAAGCCAATACCTAGATATACAATACCATACCCATGGATCTAGGTACTTCATCTAGTCTCATATCTCATAGCTTCTTGTTTACCTATCAATTTTGTCATGTTTTTCAATATCCTGAGGGAGTGCAGGTGTCAATACTATTTGAACATTGAATTATAGATCCAGGAGTAGGTAAATGAAAGGTAGGTACAATCATTTAGCCTTGGATGTGGTGATCCATGACTACACTACTGTTTACCGTGCAAAAGTCTAAAAAAAAATAGAGGATAATTGCCTTTTTCAAGTTAAGAGAGATAAGTTAAGGTTTCTTACTTTTATACATCATGCAGAGATCATCTCACAAAACTCTCTGAAGTCTGAAGAGTACAATGAATCCAACAGTGGTTTTTTCTTGAGGCAGGATTAACTTCACTTCTGAAAATCTACAACTCTTCTGTAACCTAATCTTATCACTCATTCGAATGTGGTACCTAATTAAATAACTATTTAACTAAACAAGAAACAAATTAACGAATATACCTAAGCAAGTAATCAAAAAAACAAAATTTATTTTAAATTTGAAGTCTAGCACAGATAAAAGAGAGTGAACATTTTTTAGAAACAGAACTTTATACTTTACTGTGTGTGTAGCAGTGTACCGTCCGTACCATTTACTGGTACCTGGAAGAGAGGCGAAGAGAGGTACCATTTTTTGTGGGAGGATTTCAAATGGTGACTGCGCATTTTTCAGGCCGAATTTTCGCTAAAACTCTCCATTTGAGGAGCGGGAATTTTCAAAATTGAAATTCTTCAGGACAGAAAAAAAGAGAAAAGAGAGCAGAGAGGAAAAAAAGTAAATTTTGATTATTTTGAATTTTACTTCTTTTTATCAATTTTATTTCTTTTTTTCATTTGTGAGGAAGTTTTCTCGAAATGTCGACCCAGTTTTTCTATTGAAATTCGTGTGAACCACAGAATATTTATTTCCATAGCTATTTTCTCCTATTGATCCAATATTCTGTACATCTCTACCCACTATCACTGATAACAAGACAGAAGGCCCTGATTTTCAACATTAGAAGAGGTGGTAAGTACCTACACCTATGAGGTATGTTAATAATATTCACCTAATCTTTACCTAGGTAGGTTACCCCTTTCAGTGTCTATGACATGTTGAATGTAGTAATTATCAATAGATCACTCATGTTAAGTGACATTGTACATGGTTGGTATCTGGATTAGGGTTGCCAACCGTACGTTATTTCCCAGAACAATCCGTATTTTTGTCAAAAATCAAATGTTCCGCCTGAACACACCTTTCTTCCGTTTTTTTTTTCCAAATCTATGGAAAATTCGGGAACTGACTAATAAACAGAAAAAATTACAAAAAAAAAGTTTAAAAAAATAGGTAGGTAGGTACGTATAAAAAGATAGGTAGGTACGGTAAAAAGATAGGTAGGGAGGTGCATGCCTTTGTTCCGGGTAAAAATCGGGAAATCCGTATTTTTTCACCATTTTGCTAGTTTGTACTGTATATGCCGAAAAAAAAGTTGGCAACCCTAATCTGGATGGATGATCAAATGGGACATACATGCTACTGGCCATTTTGGGGTACATTTAGCTTTTGTGAGGGAACTTGGATGGTTTTAAATTCAAACTTATAACTTGATTTTTAAATCAATGCATAGATCTTCTTCTTGCTGCTGGTAAAACAGATACTGAAAACAACCAAATGTTGCCAAGGGGAGGTTTTTGATGAGACTCTAACCCCCAGATGTTGAAAAGTTTATTTCAGTATTTTCAGTCTATTTATTGGGGTAGAGGCCCGCCTACTTAGATCAAAAAATGTTTCTTCTTTTCTCAGATTTGCTACTCTAAGCTTTGGTTGATGGTTACTACATCCATTTGGCACTGGGCAGGGAACTTATTCCTAGTTTCATACAAAATTCAAGATGTCTAAACCAATTAAAAGAAGAAAGAGAATGAATCCAGCCTCCTTACAAGAACTCTGCTTCCACAATGCTGAAGATGGCCTATGGATAGTTTTAGCGAACAGTTCGATTAAAAAAAAAAAAAAATATATCTTATAGGTACCTACCTAATATTCTTTATCCATTGTGTAATCCCGATCCCAGATTATTCACGATTATCTATTGATTTTTAAACTCGACTTTATCCCCGACCTGAAAGAGAAATGTAGGTACCAACGATAGGTAATGTAGGTACCTCTAAAATGAACAAAAAAAAAACTTGGAAACTTTTACTGAAACAATAATATAAAACTTTAATAAAATAGGACTTATAAAACTTTGAATAAAATGGGACTATCTGCTTTACATAATATCTGATATCTGTATTTGAAAAATGTCGCATTATGTCACTACGTTACGAGTTATTTACTTATGTACTTTTTTTTTTATTGAAAACAAATCGATTGTCGAAAAAAAATTAAAGTGCAAAATATTATAAAAGTGTATGGAAATTAGGCACTTGAGATACTATTCCAATAGGTTTAACATGGATTTTTTTTCTGGTAGACAACAGATAGAGGGCAAAGCCAAATAATATTTTTCTTACGTATTAGTTTTTTATTGAAGCTATTAGAACGGTCGTTGATAGAAGAACAAATATGTGTTAACAGAGTATATGGTTCCTATCATGATGAAATTCTCTAGATATGAATATGAGATGCAAGGCGAGTAGGTGTGCTCACAGTTCTTGGCATTCTGGCTTTCAATTCTTTGCGAAAAGATGGCCTATGGATAGTTTTAGCGAGAAGTTCGATTAAAAAATAATATCTTATAGTTATAGGTACCTACCTAATATTCTTTATCCATTGTGTAATCCCGATCCCGGATTATTCACGATTATCTACTGATTTTTAAACTCGACTTTATCCCCGACCTGAAAGAGAAATGTACCAACGGTAGGTACTCTAAAATGAACAAAAAAAAAACTTGGAAACTTTTACTGAAACAATAATATAAAACTTTAATAAAATAGGACTTATAAAACTTTGAATAAAATGGGACTATCTGCTTTACATAATATCTGTATTTGAAAAATGTCGCATTATGTCACTACGTTACGAGTTATTTACTTATGAACTTTTTTTTTATTGAAAACAAATCGATTGTCGAAAAAAAAATTAAAGTGCAAAATATTATAAAAGTGTATGGAAATTAGGCACTTGAGATACTATTCCAATAGATTGTTTAACATGGATTTTTTTCTGGTAGACAACAGATAGAGGGCAAAGCCAAATAATTTTAATTTTTCTTACGTTTAATTAGTTATTTATTGAAGCTATTAGAACGGTCTTTGATAGAAGAACAAATATGTGTTAACAGAGTACATAGTCATCCTATCCTATCGTGATGAAATTCTCTAGATATGAATATGAGATGCAAGGCGAGTAGGTGTGCTCACAGTTCTTGGCATTCTGGCTTTCAATTCTTTGCGACATTCCTCGGATGATTTGTCCAGTTGTTCTTTCAAAACCAACAATTCTCGAGTTCTTTGGTATATTGGGTCCTGAAACAAAAATGTATTTTTAATATTTATTTATTTTTCTCATTATATCCCGGTTCGTTTTATCTTGAAAACAAAAACACGCCTAGCAGTTAGAACCGGCGCGGCATACTCCATCAAAATCTTTTCTGACAGTCAAGCGGCTATAAAAGCCCTTGAAAACAACCAGACAAAATCCAAACTTGTCTGGGAATGCAAACATCTCCTGAAAAGGCTAGCAGAAAGGAACAGGGTGAAAATCACCTGGATTCCTGGACATGCGGCCTTTGAAGGAAATGAAAAAGCTGACGAACTTGCCAGAGCAGGATCGTCGAGTAAAATGATCGGTCCAGAGCCCGCCATAGGCATCCCCAAATGCCTAGCAAAAATGGTGGTGCAAGACTGGATCAAAAAAGAACATATCAGGATCTGGAATTGGGGTAGAGGCTCCCCTACGTAGACCAAAAACTTTTTCTTCTTTTCTCAGATTTGCTACTCTAAGCTTTGGTTGATAGTTACTACATCCATTTGGCACTGGACAGGGAACTTATTCCTAGTCTCATACAAAATTCAAGATGTCTAAACCAATTAAAAGAAGAAAGAGAATGAATCCAGCCTCCTTACAAGAACTCTGCTTCCACAATGCTGTTGTAAATCTTATTGGTCAGAATGGAGCACAGGTGAAGAAAATAGTGCATGAGAAATATGCAGGTAACTTAGTAAAGCGCAAGAAATTTGTCTCCAATGCCGATTACTTCATTAGAATTGTATCTGCATGGAGACAGGAGCTGACATCAAAAATTATGTGTGATATAAAAGCTAGTAACCTACCTCCTGTCTTTGCCAATGCTCTTTCAGAGAAGTGTTCTCATTTTCTAATCATTGCATTCAAATGGATAAGAGACAAGTGGCAAGAGTGTCCTGATGTTGTAGATATAAACTTGTTTATATTTCAGTTTCATCTTTTGCATTGGAATCTTGATGGAACTCTGAATGAGAAGAATACCTACATTAATCATTTGTGTTTTGTACTAGAAAATGATGAAGCTGTTATTGAGACCATTAAAACTAGGTATTCCACAAGCTATTCTTCTATTTTGAAACTAATTATATTACAGTTTAAAATTAGAATACATGAGCATTCTAATAAGTTACAATTCTTGCTCAAAAAACGTTGATATACCTGTATAGGTTCTTGATTTATTTACTTTCTTTCTTGTTTATTTGTTGTAAATCTTATTATTTTTTGACTTTTTGTGTTGTTGTTTTTTTTTTTTTTTTTTTTTTTTTTTTTTTTCCCCCCTTACCCATTTTTTAAATATTTAATAAATTTTTGAGTAGACCAGCTTAGTCTGGCTGGGGGACGTTAAACAGGGAGTATACCAGCCTGACGTTCCCTTGCTAAAGAAATTGCAAAGGTTGAGTGCGAAGGGCATCCACTCGTAAAATTTGTAGCCAAAACCAAATGTCAGCCCAAAGCAATCACCCTAGCTAGGACTGATTGAGAGGCTGACGAAAAACACCGACCCCGTATGAACACGGGAAAAGGCGAAATAAATGAGGCAAGCATTTAAGTATGTTTAACAAAATTAAAATTCTTTTTTCCTCCTTTTAATTGGTAAAATACTTACCTAGGAGCAAAGAATTTTAATTGTGTTAAGCATAAATGCTTGTCCAAATGTCGTTCCCCGCTTAATGCAATAAGCCAAATTTTATGACTTGACTTGGACTCGAACTAAGTCAAGTAAAATACTTACCTATTGAACAAGAAGGTACCAAAGCGACACGACACAGGTAGGTTATTTAAATAAGACATACTTTTGCTAGCTTTGTAAATGAGATGTGATTATTTTGACTAATATTTATATCTCATCACTAGGTAATGATTTTCAAAATATGTATTGGAAAAGATGTTCATCATTACAACCATCTGATTTACATACACAATACAGCAATATGGATGCTGTTTATGTGCCATTTCAGAGCAATTAAATTGCTGTTTAAGATAAGTACACCTTGAAAACCATTTCAGCCTGACAAATACAAATTATTATGAGACCTCTTGTTGGTCTTGTAAGTTTTCATTGTTACTCAACTGAAAGTAACATTTAACCAAGGGTATCTGTAAGTTACATAAAAGTGACCTTTGATCTGAATTTACTTGGCAGCAAAGAACAAAATTTTCTTCATCCAACCAGATTGCTAGAATCAAATTTACTCACTTCTTACTACTTTCTGTTACTATGCTTTGAAATGAAAAATTGGTGACTCAAAATTCACCTTCGAAATTACAAGACTTTTCTAAGAACAAAGGTCCCTTTTATTATTATTTATTACAATTATTTTATGTTTGTGGATTTGTTATAATTTGACAGTATATTAGATAGACACACATTTTCTTTGAAAAACTGTCCTGTTGTAAACTCAGGAAATGTAAATTTGTTGGTCTGTTCTTTTTCTTAAAACTTTCAATTCTGGATGTTGGTTTTGTTAATGGAGTTCAATAGAAATTTATTTTTCAAAACCTGTTTATGTGATGATCAATTCTTTGTGGGTTTTGAATCTAGGTACATACCCTCTGTGGGTTCTCAATGAAATGGATACTGAGAAGCTTTGTAGGTAAGCTTGGAAGATATGACTATATTCTCAATAAAAGAGTTACTGAGGAGCTAATTTTGTTATTATTTATTTTGTTAAGTACGGGGTCCAAAAAATTAATGATAACCAACAATCAATTTCCCCCCCCTCAATGTCCCAGACATTTATATACCTACCCAAGTTATTGTGATTGAAATTGCCATGTGGAGAGACACTTTGTCTGGAGGAGTCAAGATTATTTGAAATAAACATGGTTTAGTACCATATATTAAAAACTAAAAATTATGTTTGTCTTCTTCCTCTTTATTATTTTGGGACACCTTTGAGTTTTTTAAAGACACATTTTGTTCTTGTTGGAATTCATCAGCTGGGCATAGCTCTCAGGTGTAAACAAAATTATACCTGCATGAATACCTATTTCAGCATTCCTCCTGATCTCAAAGGAATTCCTACGTCTTACATCCAATATTTTGTTTCTTGCTCTTGCCTCTTATAATATTTTATTCCTTGTCCCTTGCACTATTAATAACCAATGAAATTGTTCCTGAAAAGTACAGATTTGGCTCAAGATGATGTGCTTCCTAGGTAGTTAATCTTACATTGCTTACCAAAAGAGCTAATTGTGTGTTAGTAAAATATAATTTAAAACAAAAATTAAGAATATGGTTTGAGATTGTCTTATTTAATAACCTACCTGAAAGAGTTTCAACCATTAACAGCAAGTTGGATGTTATTAGTGCCAATGTAGTCCCCCTCAAGGAGGATGAAATGAAATATAAATATGAGTTCAGTATAAATAAAATATCTTATCCTATCTGGATCTGGGAGTTAGAAACTTGTTATTCCACCAGATGTATCGAGAATTATTGTAGTAGCTCATTGTTTAATCCCTGGTTCTGTTAGAACAATCACGGCTAATGTGCCCAGGTTGTGAACAACTGTAGCAAAGCTTATCAGCAGCAGTGCAGTCCCTTGCCCAATGACCTACCACATTACATTTGTAACATGACACCTGCTGATAACGTGAATTGGAATCCCTCTCTGTGCAGTCTCGAGCAATGTGTCCAGGCTTTCTACATGTGTAGCAAGTATTTTCATCTGGATTTTGCTGACAATCTTTAGCAATATGTCCTGCACCATTACATCGGTAACATCTGTCCAACTCTTCTTTGCAGTCTCTTGCAAAATGCCCTGATCTGTTGCATTTGTAACATTTGGAGTCCATTCTAGGGCGGCTATTTCTCTCATAGCTACCACCTCCACTTCCTCTATTAGGGCAGTCTCGTTGAATATGCCCTGCTTTGTTACACTTGTAGCACACTGAACTGCTCATCTTGATATGTTTAGTCACTGGAACAAAACATAGAGAACAAATTAGTTAATTGAAGGTAAAAAGCAATAAAACTGTGCTTCTACGCTGATAGCCACCACTCTGAAGATTTCTGGGCTTTCACACTCATGCCTTCAGACTTTGTTACTCTTTCAATGTGAAATGAACTCAAGTACCTAACCTATAAAATGATCTACCACAGCACCAAATTCCCAAGTTCAAACCAATCAGACCGAGTTGGCTTTCCATAAGTCCTTGTCTCACAAGTCAAAGAATTTACCTAGGTACCTCAATGATGACCTACAACTTACAGATTACCTAACTTGCCACTTACCAGATATGAGTTGAACTTATTCCGCCGGGAGTCCAAGAATGCCGTGAAACAGGAGCGGCAACTTCTCAATGAAAACTATTACGTACACCTTCTATACGGAGTAAAACTGTTCTTGCTTGAAGTAAAGATCTTTATTGCACGTTACCTAATACAATTCATTTATCCTTGCGAAGTTGAGAACGCTAAATTTCCATTTTCCTTCGTGGTAAAAGAAAAATTTCAAAATTTTCAAAGGTTTTAAAAATAGAGATGCTTCAGCTTCACATTTACAGTGTTGCCAGAGCATAGAAATAGAAGTCGACCATGACTGAAATACCGTACATCTGAAAAGATGGCCTATGGATAGTTTTAGCGAGAAGTTCGATTAAAAAATAATATCTTATAGTTATAGGTACCTACCTAATATTCTTTATCCATTGTGTAATCCCGATCCCGGATTATTCACGATTATCTACTGATTTTTAAACTCGACTTTATCCCCGACCTGAAAGAGAAATGTACCAACGGTAGGTACTCTAAAATGAACAAAAAAAAAACTTGGAAACTTTTACTGAAACAATAATATAAAACTTTAATAAAATAGGACTTATAAAACTTTGAATAAAATGGGACTATCTGCTTTACATAATATCTGATATCTGTATTTGAAAAATGTCGCATTATGTCACTACGTTACGAGTTATTTACTTATGTACTTTTTTTTTTATTGAAAACAAATCGATTGTCGAAAAAAAATTAAAGTGCAAAATATTATAAAAGTGTATGGAAATTAGGCACTTGAGATACTATTCCAATAGATTGTTTAACATGGATTTTTTTCTGGTAGACAACAGATAGAGGGCAAAGCCAAATAATTTTAATTTTTCTTACGTTTAATTAGTTATTTATTGAAGCTATTAGAACGGTCTTTGATAGAAGAACAAATATGTGTTAACAGAGTACATAGTCATCCTATCCTATCGTGATGAAATTCTCTAGATATGAATATGAGATGCAAGGCGAGTAGGTGTGCTCACAGTTCTTGGCATTCTGGCTTTCAATTCTTTGCGACATTCCTCGGATGATTTGTCCAGTTGTTCTTTCAAAACCAACAATTCTCGAGTTCTTTGGTATATTGGGTCCTGAAACAAAAATGTATTTTTAATATTTATTTATTTTTCTCATTATATCCCGGTTCGTTTTATCTTGAAAACAAAAACACGCCTAGCAGTTAGAACCGGCGCGGCATACTCCATCAAAATCTTTTCTGACAGTCAAGCGGCTATAAAAGCCCTTGAAAACAACCAGACAAAATCCAAACTTGTCTGGGAATGCAAACATCTCCTGAAAAGGCTAGCAGAAAGGAACAGGGTGAAAATCACCTGGATTCCTGGACATGCGGGCTTTGAAGGAAATGAAAAAGGTACCTACCTAATATTCTTTATCCATTGTGTAATCCCGATCCCAGATTATTCACGATTATCTATTGATTTTTAAACTCGACTTTATCCCCGACCTGAAAGAGAAATGTAGGTACCAACGATAGGTAATGTAGGTACCTCTAAAATGAACAAAAAAAAAACTTGGAAACTTTTACTGAAACAATAATATAAAACTTTAATAAAATAGGACTTATAAAACTTTGAATAAAATGGGACTATCTGCTTTACATAATATCTGATATCTGTATTTGAAAAATGTCGCATTATGTCACTACGTTACGAGTTATTTACTTATGTACTTTTTTTTTTATTGAAAACAAATCGATTGTCGAAAAAAAATTAAAGTGCAAAATATTATAAAAGTGTATGGAAATTAGGCACTTGAGATACTATTCCAATAGGTTTAACATGGATTTTTTTTCTGGTAGACAACAGATAGAGGGCAAAGCCAAATAATATTTTTCTTACGTATTAGTTTTTTATTGAAGCTATTAGAACGGTCGTTGATAGAAGAACAAATATGTGTTAACAGAGTATATGGTTCCTATCATGATGAAATTCTCTAGATATGAATATGAGATGCAAGGCGAGTAGGTGTGCTCACAGTTCTTGGCATTCTGGCTTTCAATTCTTTGCGACATTCCTCGGATGATTTGTCCAGTTGTTCTTTCAAAACCAACAATTCTCGAGTTCTTTGGTATATTGGGTCCTGAAACAAAAATGTATTTTTAATATTTATTTATTTTTTCTCATTATACCCCGGTTCGTTTTATCTTGAAAACAAAAACACACCTAGCAGTTAGAACCGGCGCGGCATTTGGCGTTACTGGGGCCCAGTCCGTTATCCGCTCTACTCGACGTAGCTTAACCTAAGTGACCACGGGAGCCTCAACTTTCCCAATTATATTTGCTGGGTGGAGGTCGGTTTCTTCAGTGACTGCCAAGGTAGTTTACACTAGGTATTATTAAATTTCTATTGTAAAGCTTCAAGGGGAGTCTGTCTGCCTTGTAAGCGCTAGGTTGCGGGTTCGATTCCCGCCTGGGCCGAACTTTATCCTAAACAGATAAGGTTCGTTCTCGGAACGGATGGCTTTCTCCTATCCTGTCTTCCTCTCTTCGATTTCGGGACGATAAGACCTTCGTTGTTACAGTTCCCTCTGTCAAACTTCTTGGAAAAACCCCCTTGAGTACCTAATTGTACTTTATTATACTTGTAACACTCACCTGAGCCCTCATACTAGGGTTCCATCGACAATACAGTCCCTTCCACAGTTTGATATGCCTCATGGAGGCAATGGGCTCCAGCACATGCAGCTGAGGGAAGTACAGAGGATTCTTGTACAAATCTAGAGAGCTATTGATATACGACCACAAGGAAACTGTACGCTGCTTCATGTTCTCTTGATTTCTTTCTCGATCACTAAAAAATAATAAAATTAATTTATAAATTATGATTACCTTCATTAATTACCTATAATTATTTATTTATAAATTTCTGGCTGGGGGACCTTGAATAGGTAGTAGACCAGCTCAGTCTGGCTGGAGGACTTTACACTGGGAGTATACCAGTCTGAATTTCCCTTGCTAAAGAAATTGCAAAGGTTGAGTGCGAAGGGCATCCACTCGTAAAATTTGTAGCCAAAACCAAATGTCAGCCCAAAGCAATCACCCTAGCTAGGACTGATTGAGAGGCTGACGAAAAACACCGACCCCGTATGAACACGGGAAAAGGCGAAATAAATGAGGCAAGCATTTAAGTATGTTTAACAAAATTAAAATTCTTTTTTCCTCCTTTTAATTGGTAAAATACTTACCTAGGAGCAAAGAATTTTAATTGTGTTAAGCATAAATGCTTGTCCAAATGTCGTTCCCCGCTTAATGCAATAAGCCAAATTTTATGACTTGACTTGGACTCGAACTAAGTCAAGTAAAATACTTACCTATTGAACAAGAAGGTACCAAAGCGACACGAATACAAATGGTCAAGAATGGTGATGAGGAAATGTTCATTGAACTCAAACGCATGTCGAAACATAGTGGTCACTTGCCATACTGCGTCTATCAGTTGTAAAAATACTGGCGATCTAGAAAAAAGAAAAAAAACGTGAAATAAAATAATAGAACAAAAACATGAAATAAAATAATAGGTAGTGATAGTGCTCATTTATACCTTAAATTTAAAGACCAAATAAAAAGTGATCAATAGCGTCATTTCCTAAAAGTGCAAAACAGGCACAAAAACACCTACTGAAGCAAGCTGACCAAGCACCTCAATGAACATTATTGTGTCTCTTATCGCCCATCTAATAGACAAACTAAGGGATGGACAATATGGGCATGATACGACAGACCACGATAGTAGTTCTATTTACGAAATAGAAACGGCAATGAAACTTATGAAACACTCTTCTATTTTCCTTTATGAGATAAGATAAGAATGCTCAAGACTCTTTGCATTATGTCCTATCTGTGCATGAAAGGGTTAGAGGTTAGAATACAGATCTAATGATCAATTGGTCCACTCCTCTGAAATTCCTAATGTGTGAAAATTTACAACCGTTTCTCTTCTCTCAATAAGTCAACTACTATTTTCAACTAAATGTAAAGAAATGCTAAATTAAATCCTAAACAGATAAGGTTCATTCTCGGACGGCTGGCTTTCTCCTAGACCATAGTTCCCTCTATAAAACCTCTTGAAAATAATTAATTGAAAAAAAAAAAAAAAAAAAAATAAAAAAAAAAAAATAAAATTAGCAAACCCATAAACTAAGGGATGGACAATATGGGCATGATACGACAGACCACGATAGTAGTTCTATTTACGAAATAGAAACGGCAATGAAACTTATGAAACACTCTTCTATTTTCCTTTATGAGATAAGATAAGAATGCTCAAGACTCTTTGCATTATGTCCTATCTGTGCATGAAAGGGTTAGAGGTTAGAATACAGATCTAATGATCAATTGGTCCACTCCTCTGAAATTCCTAATGTGTGAAAATTTACAACCGTTTCTCTTCTCTCAATAAGTCAACTACTATTTTCAACTAAATGTAAAGAAATGCTAAATTAAATCCTAAACAGATAAGGTTCATTCTCGGAACGGCTGGCTTTCTCCTAGACCATAGTTCCCTCTATAAAACCTCTTGAAAATAATTAATTGAAAAAAAAAAAGAAAAAAAAACCCAAGTATAAAATAATAATGAAAATTAGCATACCTATCAGCATCCGAATGTTTATCATCCCCATGACCTATCCTCTGCTGAAACTTGTGTCCGAAACTAAGCCACTCCTTCTCGATAAGGACTTCGAATCCTTTGATAGTTCTGTAGTAGGGGTCGAGAAGCAACATGGCAAGAGCGGTGAGCTGGAAATAAAAACAGATTTTGTTTACAATCCGGTGGTCCCGGGTTCGATTCCCGGCGGGGTCAAAGTTTTTTCGGTTCTGTGCCTGGATAATGAAACTCAGGGCACACTGAGTTCGGGATGCACTCGATCTCATGAAGACAATTGAGTAGTAACTTTAATCGAGTAGCGACCAGTGGCGGCATTACCGGATTTTATCCTAACCAAATAAGGTTCGTTCTCGGAACGGCTGGCTTTCTCCTATCCTTCTTCTCTTTTCAACGTGCCTGAATAATGAAACTCAGGGCACATATTTTGAAATGAAGGGATAGTACTTCATTTTGAAATCTGTGCCTTGAGTTCGGGATGCACTCGATCTCATGAGGACAATTGAGTAGTAACTTTAATCGAGTAGCGAACAGTGGCGGCATTACCGGATTTTATCCTAACCAAATAAGGTTCGTTCTCGGAACGGCTGGCTTTCTCCTATCCTTCTTCTCTTTTCAATTTCGGGACGATAAGACCTCAGCACTTACAGTTCCCTCTGTCAAACTTCTTTAAAAAATTCCTTATTGATTTTGGAATTATGATTGTTTTTATTTTTTTTTTATCTAATAATTCTTTCACGAGCTCAATAGACCTAGAGCTGAAACCTCCTTGTCTTACCTGAGCAGTTCTGTCCCAACCATCCGAGCAATGTACTAGGACGGAAGTCTTATGGTTTTCCACCTTGTCCACAATACGGCAAGCTCCTGCTAAGATACATTTGATGTGTTTCAGCCAGTAGGTTGAGTCCACACCAGAGAACCAGCGCGCTTCGTCGATCTGAGGAAAACATAGCTCTGGAAAAAAACGAACAAAATGAATTCTCAGTTGAGCCCCAAAAGGACCTTTTATTTTACATTTAAAATGAAACAAATGACGTCAAAATGTTGATGAATCTATTGGTATGAATAGGGCCGTCCCCGTCGGCTCTTGAAGCTCTATGTCATGGGCTCACTGCAGCCTGATAAGATCTTTGTTTTTCTAAAAGAGCACTCGACTTTTAATCAAGGCTAGAATTCTTTTAGGACTATTTTTGACTTATTCAGGTGTTATAATCATCCTTGAGAAGTACCTATATCGGTCGTTTGTGAGAAGCAGGACCATATTCACACATGACGGTGTTCTACAGTTTCTGGTGCCTCTTCACGGTGATAGCAAGTAGGGATCTCAGCTATAACCAGTTTGTTTATGTGCTAATTCTAATCTATTGTACTTTGAGGATCCATCCTTACTGATTGTGGAATTATGATTGTTTTTATTTTTTATTTCGTCTAATAATTCTTTCACGAGCTCAATAGACCTAGAGCTGAATCTCCTTGTCTTACCTGAGCAGTTCTGTCCCAACCATCCGAGCAATGTACTAGGACGGAAGTCTTATGGTTTTCCACCTTGTCCACAATACGGCAAGCTCCTGCTAAGATACATTTGATGTGTTTCAGCCAGTAGGTTGAGTCCACACCAGAGAACCAGCGCGCTTCGTCGATCTGAGGAAAACATAGCTCTGGAAAAAACGAACAAAATGATTCTCAGTTGAGCCCCAAAAGGACATTTTATTTTACATTTAAAATGAAACAAATGACGTCAAAATGTTGGTAAATCTATTGGTATGAATAGGGCCGTCCGCGTCGGCTCTTGAAGCTCTATGTCATGGGCTCACTGCAGCCTGATAAGATCTTTTGTGATATTCTCTTTGTTTTTCTAAAAGAGCTCTCGACTTTTAATCAAGGCTAGAATTCTTTTAGGACTATTTTTGACTTATTCAGGTGTTATAATCATAAGTACCTATATCGGTCGTTTGTGAGAAGCAGGACCATATTATTCACACATGACGGTGTTCTACAGTTTCTAATGCCTCTTCACGGTGATAGCAAGTAGGGATCTCAGCTATAACCAGTTTGTTTATGTGCTAATTCTAATCTATTGTACTTTGAGGATCCCATTAATGGAGCTGTTTATTTTTCGACAAACTTTGGGTCAGGGTTGTGTTTTTGGTTCACTAGGAAGCTACTCCCTATGAAAACTCATTTTGATATTTAACTAAAAAAAAAAAAAGAAACAAACTCCTACCTTTGAGTTTTCTCTGTGACTCCCGCATGACATGTATATTATGAATGTCCAAGAACACTAACTCTGCATTCTGATACGATTCTTCCGACTCGTAACCTCCTCCTTTGGCTTTGTTGGCGATGGCATTGGCGCTGAAACAGGCCACATCAATGAGATTAGAGAAATAGATACATTGGTTTAGAAATAAAGACCAATGTTTCATCAGAAAGATCGCAGTGTAACTGTGTAAGGATGGTGTACATCGGATATTGGTCCAATTCTGATTTCGTTTGATGTTGAAGAAATTTGGCACCGTGTTCAACACATGACGTCCTGTGGGTCCGTCCCAGATCCCCCGCAGTGTAACTGTGTAAGGATGGTGTACATCGGGTATTGGTCCAATTCTGATTTCGTTTGATGTTGAAGAAATTTGGCACCGTGTTCAACACATGACGTCCTGTGGGTCCGTCCCAGGTCCCAGGGAGGTGGCTATGTTCCTACAACTCCCCACTGATGAGACGGACGGAGCTGGGGATGCATAATGAGGAGGCTCCTACTGATAAAACAACAACACATGACGGGAATTTCCTCATCCTATTTTGGACCCAATTAGGACTGTAGGTCCTTAGGGGCAATTTTTAAGTTCTACAGTTCTTGCAATGTTGCTTCTCAATTGGGCCTTCAGTAACTTCGCAGGGGTCTTTTTCTGAGTTTACTAAACTAATAATGACTGTAGTGCTTAGGTGGTTTATGGTAACTGAGAGGAGAAACTAATAGAAGATACTTTACCTTGGTCTAGCATCCATGATGAACAGTTTATGTGACTGCGCATTCGCATCCATAATCATCTGAATGTACCTCTCGTCTTCTTTACATCTCTTGCCTCCCACTCCCACGAGAGGCTGGGATGCTCTGGTGATAGTAGCCTGAGATTCCGGGTGAATCCACGACAGGACTGGAATTCTACCTCTCGACCTGGAATAACACATGGTTGCTTTCATACATTTTACTTTCTATTTTTAATGGTATGTACTTAATTCTTAAATATGTGAGTAAAAATCAAGAAAACTCTAGGTACGTTACATGATTTTCTTACAAACCATTTAATGTGAGAAAGATGTACTGAAGTATAAGCAAGGAAATGAGACTTTTTATAGCCTTGGTTGGTAAGAAAAGGAAACTGTAGTAGGCACAAAATCCAACAAGGAACACCAAAACTGGGGTCAAAAATTCTCAAAAACAAAATAACTACAAGAATGGTTATTTAATTTTTCTCATTAACTATAGGACTAGGAACCCCACGACATCCCAGGGAGGTGGCTATATTCCTACAACTCCCCACTGATGAGGCGGACGGAGCTGAGGATACAAAATGAGGAGGCTCCTGCTGATAAAACAACAACACATGACGGGAATTTCCTCATCCTATTTTGGACCCAATTAGGACTGTAGGGTCCTTAGGGGCCATTTTTAAGTTCTACAGTTCTTGCAATGTTGCTTCTCAATTGGGCCTTCAGTAACTTCGCAGGGGTCTTTTTCTGAGTTTACTGAACTAATAATAACTGTAGTGCCTAGGTGGTTTATGATAACTGAGAGGAGAAACTAATAGAAGATACTTTACCTTGGTCTAGCATCCATGATGAACAGCTTATGTGACTGCGCATTCGCATCCATGATCATCTGAATATACCTTTCGTCTTCTTTACATCTCTTGCCTCCCACTCCCACGAGAGGCTGGGATGCTCTGGTGATAGTAGCCTGAGATTCCGGGTGAATCCACGACAGGACTGGAATTCTGCCTCTCGACCTGGAATAACACATGGTTGCTTTTATACGTTTTACTTTCTATTTTTAATGGTATGTAGGTACTTAATTCTTAAATATGTGAGTAAAAATCAAGAAAACTCTAGGTACGTTACATGATTTTCTTACAAACCATTTAATGTGAGAAAGATGTACTGAAGTATAAGCAAGAAAATGAGACTTTTTATAGCCTTGGTTGGTAAGAAAAGGAAACTGTAGTAGGCACAAAATGCAACAAGGAACACCAAATCTGGGGTCAAAAATTCTCAAAAACAAAATAACTACAAGAATGGTTATTTAATTTTTCTCATTAACTATAGGACTAGGAACCCCACGTCCTTTGATAGTTCTACTAACAAGGGATCAAGATATTTTACCTGAACTGAGCAATGACTCGAATTTCTTCATCAGTAACCTGAGTAGGAATTGCTAGGATGGTAGGGTAGCTATCACATATTTCGTAGTTCTCATTGATGCGAGATATTTTCCACATGTCATTAGGAACACCCTGAAACAAAATGCAACACAGATATAAAAACGGAAAATAGAAACTTGAATTCCAGTGGGTATGTCAAAATAATTTCTTATCAAATCTTAGTTGAACCTTTAGAATACTTAAAGATTAGAGTTCACAGAGTAGTCGTCAAAGAGTACCTTTCAGCAGATGTCAAAATATTAAGATCATGTTGTCTAAAATTATTTCTGAGAGTGTTATTTATTTTGTATGAATAGGTAAGTGTAGGACTAGGAAAAACTTATTCTCACATGAAATATTTATTGATACTAAGTACCATGCGTCTGTGAGTAGTAAGCAAGCCAGATTTAATCTTACTCACCATTCTCTTCAGTTCAGCAATTGGTTCATGAATGTTCCACCCATTTTCCGGAAAAGTTTCTGTGTATTCAAATGCAAAGATAGGCAGCTTATGAGATAGGGGGAATGCATACTGTTGTAACTTCTCAAACACATTTCGTCTCGAGTGATTTTCTTGCTTGTGGCCAAACCTAAGATTTCTCATATCTTTACAAAACAATTCAATTCCATAGGAATTTTCACCTCTACTTAATTGACCACCAACTTTTTCTACACGGCTCACCTTTTCTCAAACACATTTCGTCTTGAGTGATTTTCTTGCTTGTGGCCAAACCTAAGGTTTCTCATATCTTTACAAAACAATTCAATTCCATAGGAATTTTCACCTCTACTTAATTGACCACCAACTTTTTCTACACGGCTCACCTGCAATGTAACAATAAATGAAAACATTACCAAAAATATTTCCTGAAACATAACTATTGGGGGAAGGGGGTGATACATTTAGTTTCATTTATAAATCATAAGTTTACAGCATGGATTTTTTTTTTTTTTTTTTTTTTTTTTTTTTTTTTTTAATTTTTGTGGAGGACTTTAAACAGGGAGGATACAAGCCTGAAATTTCCCTCGCTCAAGAAGTAGCAAAGGTTGAGTGCAAAGGACATCCACTCATAAAATTTACTTACTTAAGTTTATGTAGCCAAAACCAAATGTCATTACTTCTAGTATTTAACTTAATACTCACCACACCCAATGGAACTTCTACAACATAGGGAGTCTCCCTATCAATACTTCGGAAATACAGTTTATAGTTTGTGACAGAGAGAATTCCCCGAGCAGGACCAGAATACGGACAGAGATATGTTACCTCTCGGGCAAAACCCTGTATTATTTCTCCGGGTAACAATGGTAAATCATCTGGTCTTGAGGTTTGAATTGGTTCATTGTTATTGCTGGGCTGAGCCTGGAAGAGTAATGATTTAATTTATTAAACTTTATAATAAATAAATTAAATAAATGCTGGCAATGTGATTGAAGGTGTATATTTTCAGATTATTTAGCCAAAAACTGACCAAGGCTCATGGCTGTAGGTCAAATCTCATGGTTTTATTATTTTTATTGCCACAATACTTAGGTATTTATAATTTGTCTATAATTTCTAATCCATTTTTAAGATGTTAGATGAATACCTAGGTATGTACTTTTCTACCTTGAAAAATAAAAAAATATATATATAAACTTACAGGTTCTTGGCCCAGCTTAGAATTGAGTGAACTGGATTTCGAGTCTGATCCCAAAGAATCAGAGCTTGCATTACAATGATGGCCTGACTCCGAGTTCAGAAGTTCAATGCTTGATTTTCTTTCCATTCTGGGTTATAAAATTTTCATCATACTTCACTCTGTGTCTGAAATGTTGGGAAATTTAAGAGTTAGTTAAAATATTGAGCATTTCTCTTGTACCAATGCTTATTATATTAAAGTGGGGAAATAGAGTGGAGGAGCCCAAATTTAATTTCCTTAAAAATTTCCGAACTTTAAGGATATGTTAGATGTTACATAACCATATTGTATGCCTACTATAGACACACTAATCAATTAACCAGCTGAGGTCTAGTCTGATTGGCTGGAGTTATCTTTATGCTTTATGTTAGTCTATGTTGAAGTGTTTTTCTTGCATTTGTGCTTGCACACAAGTTCAAGTGTCTTATATGCATAGAAGACACTAAAATTTAACACTAGGGATTCCATTTGGATACCTGTGTCTTCCAAATCTGATGAGGGACCTAAGATTGGTATAAAGATACTTTTTCCTCCTAAACTTTGAAGTTTAAGAGGATATAAACTTGAACTTCTTAGCTTCCTGTGGGGTGTGTAGTTTTTTCTTACTTGTCCCCACCGATTAAAAACTGCCTTTCTTTATTCAACCCTTAAAGATGTGATGTTTGTTGACCAATAGTTAGAGGTACTTTTTGACAAGTTTAGCAATATCCTTCTGAGATGTAAAATATCTACTGACTCACCTGATGTATCAGCAACTTTGTGATAAGGCCAAAGATCCAACTTGGGAATGTTGAGAAGGGTTTTTGTTGGACAATGGATAAATTTAGGATATTTATCGAGATACACTTAAAAAGATGAGGACTGTTAACCAGTTGGATAAAGCGAGAGATTCCTTTGACGAAAAGAGCATAAAAGAGGCAGAAGTTATTTTATTTTATTTAAGATCCAACTTGGGAATGTTGAGATGGGTTTTTGTTGGGCAATGGATAAATTTAGGATATTAATCGAGATACACTTAAAAAAATGAGGACTGTTAACCAGTTGGATAAAGCGAGAGATTCCTTTGACGAAAAGAGCATAAAAGAGGCAGAAGTTATTTTATTTTATTTAAAAAGGAATTAATTTTATAAAAGAGTGCCACTAATGAAGATAAAACTTTTTTGATTAAATCCAACGTTGCCAGATGCCCACAGCCCACAACCAAATTACCGTACGTGTCAAACGAAATAACCGTACAAGTTAAATCTCGCGAATGCGCATTTTTCATGGCGATGAAAGGATAAATAAAGCCCGGGCTTCAATCCAATAAGGCCCGATTTCTGACAAGAACTCGAGAGTTTGAGCTCACTAACCACGGAGTTTGCAAAAAATAGTTAATTTTTTGTTAATCCTCCCTATTTTGCAGGAAGTTTTTTTTTTTTTTTTTTTTTTGAGAAATGCGGGTTGTTGTGTTGGTCCATTCTCTTCTCTGTCTTCCTCTGTCCCTCGTTCCTTCTACCTTCCCTTCTACGATTTTTGCCAAGAGAGTGCCACTTGATCCACGGATGATGTGCCCCGCATACCTGGTTTTTCTTTGCTTGATTGAAAATAATTTTACAAATTGACAAGATAAACAATAACAAATGACAGTGTCGCTGCGCGTGATTTTTCTGCGTACTCAGTTCTTTCCCCGAGTTTCTAGAGGGCAGGACCTGCTTGAAATTGACTTTGTCCCTAGGTACAACCGTCCCTAGGTACGCACATTGACCCTACCTACATCACGTGAGTGCCTTCTTTACGAGGCCAATGCAATATGCAGGTCTTATTGCATATCTGTTTATATTACCAGGCTGCAAGTCAACTAATGGTTTCAAATCAACTAAACAAAATCTACCTATTCTTCAGTCTTCAGGAGGTTATAGACTCTACATTTACATGATAATCCTTTGATTAACTTATTTTAACATGCTGAAAAATGTAATCAATATGACATAAAAATTAAATTAAAAAATAGGCAATAATAAAATGAAATGCTGAAGTCTGAAGTAATCTTGTAAAATTCCAACCCAACCCTTCAGATAACTTGGGTAGATATCTAATCTCGCTATTTTGTATTTACACAGTCGAAATTTTTGACACTTATTCACATGTGTGTTATTGATATATTCGTTCCTAAGAGTGAAATAATCATAAATAGGGCTGAAATCCGCCTAAACAAGTACCTACCTAGTGCAATTTTTGTACCAATCTGACAAATTTTGTAATTTTGTTTCCAGCAATGGCTAAAGTTGAAATAGAATCATAGATCGCTGAAATAAGACTGATTTACCCACAAATGTTTTTCTTAGTGCCTCCATTCATCCCTGGTGGGTGAATGAAGGGGGACACCCGCCGGATTTGGCCTCAATTCCCCACCCACAATTTTTTGCGAGTATAATACTTAAGTTCGGAGTAAGTAGGTACGTAAGTAGGTATGTGAAAAGTTCAAAAGAAAAAATAAGAGAATCTTGATTGGAAATCGGCAGATTTACCACTTGCCAAAAACATTAGAAGACGAAACCGAATGAAAATTTACAAACTTGAAAATTCCTTTGGTTTCTTCGAAAATCAGAAAGCTTGAGTTTTGTCAAATACCGCCGTTTTGTTAGCAGCAACACTCCCTGCAGCAATATCTGATATGCTATAATTCCTAATTTCCTACCTATTTGCTATATTTAGATCCCTCCTTAGTCGCCACAATATTGTAGACAATTATGTCTACAGTTTAGACAACGAGCAATAGAGAGAGAGTTATTGTACATGTTTAAAAATAAATAAAAACTGATTTATTGGGGAAAAAAAGAGATATCTAAACTTGCCCTCAAAACCTTGCCCTGAATGACGATCCTCAATATTTCGATTTATCCTACATATATACAGCCCCTTGTGTAACTGACTCACTGACTGACTGACTGACTCACTCACTCATACTAATTCTAACCCACTTCTAGATGTGCTAGGCAGGTATTCAGATTCACATTTCCCATGACACGCGTTTAGCGCGCGTACAATGTTAGACTAGCGTTAAGTCCGTCTCACAACTCATATTGGAAGCGTAGTCGCCTGAATCTGAAAAACCAATGAAAATGATATAGACTCTCTATCACTTATCAGGCGACTATACGCGCTATACTAAAAGTCGTGGGATTACGTTTCCGATGTGCAACGGGCGTTGGAATCCCGCTAAATAATTCTTTAAAAGACATTCCGTTTTCCGTTAGGTAAATACCAGAACGATTTTCATGGGGTACCCTGTACAACTTACCAAAGCAGGTTTGTATGTCTGCGTCTCATAATAAAAACCTGTTGACACTTTGATATTGTAACATGAACTAAAAACCTCAGTAAGATTCTTGGTGGCAGGCGATAAGATCAGGAACACAAACACAAGATTTTCAATAAAATTGGGACCTATGCAGAAAATTATACTGAACTGTGTTGTTATGGTTGTTAGTCAAGTTAGCAACTTTCAAGTTTTTAGTTCTTATTCCTTCGACTTCGAACCGTTTTTCGTTCGACAAGCAGTCACATTACTTGAGCCTGTCGCACTTTGGAAGGGTTGAACAAATAAATGCCATATTTTCCCAAAATAAGTGCCATATTTTGGAAGAATAAGTGCCATATTCTGAACTTCTCTGATGATAACACAAGACAATACGTAATCAATAGTTTGTACTATCAGTAATTGTATGAAATAAAAGTGTGTCTCCATTAATAAACATTACTTCTCTATGAGTATAGGAATTCATTATCTTTTTTCCCGTTGAACTAATGTAGCACAATAGAACTGTCTGGGCCTTATAAATACCAACAAATTGGTCAAAATTTTTGATTAGAGATGAATTCTGAATGTAGAAGAGAGAAAGAGAGATTATTTTAACTGTGTTGAACATTAGAAGATAAATATAATACTTGTCACAAAAAATGTTGTTTCCCCGACACACCTCGCTAAATTTTATGACTTGATTTGGGCTCGAACCACCAACCGCCAGATCCCAAGTCCACTGCGCTAGTGGATTCAAAAATGTCAATAAAATCACGAGTATGTTTGTAGAGGGCCCCAAGAAGCCCATTCCTGGCCTCAGGTGTGTGTGTTATCTTTGTAGGTATCTACTGTCTAATCTGTCATGTGGTTAAATCGAGATGTCTGTCTTACTATATTTTTCTTGTCTCGTTTTCTCAAAACTATTGATTAGAAAAAAACCAAAGGTTCTACAAATCTACACTATGCAAGCATACAGGATGCTATGATAAAAACAAATCTCTGCTTCTCATATTAAATCAAGTCTGTTGCTGCGCTGCCCCAGACGTTCTACACAAGTAGGAATTCCTAAAATGGTACCTAAATGACTTGTCTATTGAAATGTCATTTGTGGCTGACGAAAGTGAGCTCGAACGTCAAAAACTGACTTAGGCTAACGACATCGACAGAGTGGAGCGGAAAGCATAGCGCGTCGAGCATTGAGGTATAGGAAAGCGACGAGTTTAAACCGCATAGAAAAGAGCAAAAAGCTCTATACTTTTTGCTCTCTGTTTCACTTTGTTTTCGGTCTTAGGTATGGCAGAAAACATCAAAAAATAGTTACCTACTTTTACTTCAAGACGCACCTAAATTTCACGGGGCAATTGGTTTAATTAGGAGATTATTTGAGAAAGAACTTCAAAATTTTCATGAAATAAATACTTGACGTAAATATCCTAAATATTAAGATCACTTGTATTTATGCCACAATTATCTTTACGTATTTCAGAATTTGTTTACACCTCACACCTCTTCCAATCCTTCTGCCGTTCCCAACGTCCCTCTCGAACTTTTTGCCGGAAAAAATCCTCCAAGATCTCCACATTTTTCGCTTATTTTGTCTGCTATTTCCAAATTAGATAGATTACTTTTATCAAGATCAACAACGTAACTAGGTAGGTACCTACTCTAGTTACATATACATATCTACTAATAGGAAATCTATTTCAGTAAACTAGACTGAAGCCTCTCAGTATCGCGGCATTATAAATGTACGCCTGTATTTACTCAGTCATGTAAACAAATTGCTTATTTAAGATAAGGTAGACACATCGGGTAATTGTCACTGGATAAATATTAGCATGAACGGTGAGATCAATCCGTAGGTGTGTAAGCCACGTGACTGGCACGCTTATTGTTTAGGCAGGTTTTGGTTTTAGCCTACTTATTTCAAGTGGAGGTTCAGATTTTAGTGCCTTACTGATTACTAAATTGGTTCAGATTGTTGAAATTTGTCACCTTGTAAAAATTTGAAAATCACAAGTAGGTATGCAGGTATTGATTTTCTTTAGTATGAATTTTGCAACAAGTTGGTATTCTGACACATCCACTAAACAAGAAGAAGAGAAGAGAAGAAGAAGAAGAAGAAGAAGAAGAAGAAGAAGAAGAAGAAGACGAGATGTGGGTTGGTGGTTCGAGTACAAGCCAAGTCATAAAATTGACCTGTACATCGAAACCCTAGGTAGCTTTTAGGTACGGAACAATCTTACTTAATAAGTAGGTAATTAGGTATAGCTATAGGCCTACCTTCAAGTATCAATTTCCGAAATCCCAAGAAATCGTGCCCGGAACCCACTCTCATCCCCTTCGCACTCAACCTTTGGTATTTCTTTAGCAAGGGAATTTCAGACTGGTATACTCCCTGTTTAAAGTTCCCCAGCCAGACTGTAATGAACATTCAATAAGCTACTAAAATTGCTAATTACTAATTATAGGTGTACCTACAAATCATCTTGAATCATCTCGGATCCCAGGGAAATCGTGCGCGGGACTCACTCTGGGCAGCTCTTATTGCATTCCTACTAAATTACCTGACTCATCCGTGAAATGCAGTTTTCATGCTCGACAAGAAGTACCTATTATCTAATTATCACTTCATTTTAAAATAATTATACAGAGTACGAAGCACACATTAGTATAATTACGTGTGTAACTTACAATGTACCTACAGTAACAATCTACAGAATGTAGGTACTACATCTACATAAACAGTAGTAAAATTTACAGACTTGTTAGATACGTTCTGTTTGTTAGAAATCGTGGGATGACTAAGGTACAAAATATTGAAATGTATTTCTTGTAAAAGAGAAATCATAATTCTAGCAAACAGAACAAATAATAAAACAAACAGTTTGGTAAAATAAATAATAAATTGTTAAATAGTTCATTGAATTCCCGATCAATCATTCATACAATCCCCAATTAAAGCGGAAACTCCCCAGTTAAAAGTTTCTCTGGAAAATCTAGGGGACAGACCTAAAATCGTCTAATGCAAAACCATTTTATTCCATTTATTTTATTAGAATCGCCTTATTTATACTGTCAGTTGTCAGCATTGGCTAGTCCCATTTTGGTTTATGCATAAAAAAGTACAAATTCGCAATAAAATCTGTAATAAGTTCTCGATACTCGGTACTGTCAGTATGAGTCATCATAGGTAGGTATCAAAAGTTGTTTCTTTCCAGTGGAAAAAATTATGTACTTATTTACGTAGGCATATAACTATGTACAATGAACATAATAGGTAGCTTTTAACATCACTATTGTTCTACGAAGTACCAGTGCGGGATTTAGAATTTTTCCAAAGGGGGCCATTTTAATTTGGCATTCCAAGTTGTTTGTTTGTTAGTTGTCGTTGTTAGCTGCTTTAGCCGAGTGGTGATGGTAGAATAAAGAAGATATCCCTTTTATTTATTATTATTATTATTATTTAAATTTATTAATAAAACTTTGGTGAAGCATTCATTTTCCTAATTCTTGCAACAAATTTACTCTCACTTGGTCGGTAGCTGGTAGGACATTCCTCAGTCTCTTGTATTAAAATTCTGGATGGAAGAGAATGCCTTAGGCATTAATCCCGCCCCTGAGTTAGGATTTATTCAATTATTTAGGAATCAAATCAAAAGCCAAATACGTGTTCCATTTGCTTGTAAAATGCCTTGAACACCCGTCCCTTTCAGGAATTGAGCACTGGTCATTGTTGTACTTCAGGTAATGGCGTAATACTTTTGTAAATCAATTCATGAGCAATCAAGGTCAGTCCAATATACGAGAATCTTCCTCATGATTCACAAACCATAGCATGCCGTAGCACGGACATACTATCAGCACCTGCAGTCCTGCTATGACTTCTTGAAAAGTCAGATGAGTTTTCCCTTGGAACTTTCCAGTGGCGGCCCGCAGAGTCAATGGGAGCCACCACCCACGATTACTGAGCTATACTCAGTTAAATCTTGACGCCTGGTATTTAGGAGATCGCGGGTTCGAATCTCTCTCGAGGCATGGAAGTTTATCGTCAATAGTTTATTATTATTACTATTATTATTATTATTATTATTATTATTATTATTATTATTATTATTATTATTATTATTATTATTCAATTATTTGACCGTAGATCAGTAAATAATTCACTTGTGAGACCCCAAGATATAATCAAAAAATTTTCTTCCTGTGTTGAAATTCCTGTGTGAAGGTGTGTCCACTAATAGTCGATGGCCGTCGATGTGCATTTATTGTGAATCGACGTCGATCGACGACTTTAAAGCCCGACCAACCGTTAAGGAGTTACTGCGGAGCAGAATTTACAGACAAATAAATCGTGGAATTACCTTCGCTTCGTCTTGAACTTCTAGTAATTTCGTTCATTCAATTATTTAGGAATCAAATCAAAAGTCAAATACGTGTTCCATTTGCTTGTAAAATGCCTTGAACACCCGTCCCTTTCAGGAATTGAGCACTGGTCATTGTTGTACTTCAGGTAACAAGCTAACTACGCTGTCCTTATGGAATTGAACTACATAGTAAAATAATAAATTTTCAGGCTCTCATTGGCCGGCCCATATATAGCTGCCTGAGATTTTCCTTTTTCAATACATACTCGTACCTAAATAATGTGTAACTTTGGTCACATTTGCAAAATTACTATTTGACTGCACCTTGTGTATCTTTGAAATTTGACTAGTGCCCTAAATCACCAAAGTATGGAAAAGTATCTTACAAGTGTAATAGCCAATGGAAAAGCAGAATTTTGAATTTGGACGAATCATATCGAAATATGGAATTGTAAATACTTTTCCATAGTATCTTTGAAATTTGACTAGAACGCGTTCATCTAATATCGTACTGTGCCTATTCTGAGCGTGCCTTAGTAGGCAGAAGGTAGGTTTTCAATATCTAATATTTAATAGAACGCGTTCATCTAATATCGTACTGTGCCTATTCTGAGCGTGCCTTAGTAGGCAGAAGGTAGGTTTTCAATATCTAATATTTAATTAGTTTCCCCATGTAAGTATGACACATAGCTCTAATCTCGATACCGACATTGTCATAAAGTCATATCAGAAGAATTCGCTCGATATATGAAACAATAAATTAGCTATGCTCACTTTTCTAATCAAGTGTGCCGGGAGGCGCGCGAACGTCAAAAATTTGCCAAGCCCATTAAATTTTATGATTTTTTATTTGTTATGTTGTGTTTGAAGTTTTTTCTTTTTCAAAATTCAGCAGTTTAAAGGAGTTTTTGCTTCTTTCTCTTCAAACACATTCATATTATGTTTCTCTTCAAACACATTCATAGAACTCCATGGATGTACCTTAAAGTTAACCAATATTACCCGTAATTAGTTAGATAATTTTTCTTCTTTTTAGCATAGGCAAGTAGTTTTACGTACTCATTTTTAATGCAAACTTAATTGCATACCTAGAATTACTATTTTTCACAGAGGTACACCTACTTGGAATTTTATAATTTTTCGAGAGTCACAACTGACTACGCGTGTAAGCATTATACTTCATGGAATTGCTACAGTGGAACCTCGATCATTTCAACTCTCTATTATTTCAACTCCAAAATGAGTTTTTTTTTTTTCATTTTTCAAAGGATATCCTATCTTATCAGAGGAAGAGATCATCGAAAGTGTTCAAACTAACGAGACTAATGATGAAGAAAACGATGTCGAAGACATGTTTTTTGTTTATTTCTTAGTTCGTTTTGTTTAATTTTAATTGGGTATTTATTCCCCGTTTTGCTCTTTTGTATCTAAATTTTGCCCTCTTTTCATTGCTTTGTACTGAAATTCGATTATTTCAACTTTTATAGAGAATCTCGGGTATTTCAACTACCCTCGGTCCCAATTAGTTGAAATAATCGAGGTACCTACTGGATAGAACTACAATTATGCCACTAATTTCCTTGTGTTTCCACACTACAGAGCTTCATCTGAAATTTTGTTCTTTGGGGCTCCCAATACTAGCATTTATCTAGTTAGACTGTACAACAACTGTATATAGGTATTGATAGTATTGATGTTATAATTGACGTCAGTTGTAACACTGACACCCAAACGAGAGGTTTTCCAGTAACATGCATACATTATTGATTTATCAAACAAAACAATGCAATCAAATGAGTCTTTATTACTGTAAAATAGACGTTATAAACCACTGGTTGACAGGAGGACAAAGATTAGGTTGCAAATGTAAACGTATTGTTGCTATTGTTCTTTGAGTTATGCCGAATGGTATAACTCGAAGAAAACGATGTCGAAGACATGTTTTTTGTTTATTTCTTAGTTCGTTTTGTTTAATTTTAATAGGGTATTTATTCCCCATTTTGCTGTTTTGTATCTAGATTTTGCCCTCTTTTCATTGTTTTATACTGAAATTCGATTATTTCAACTTTCATACAGAATCTCGGGTATTTCAACTATCCTCGGTCCCAATTAGTTGAAATAATCGAGGTACCTACTGGATAGAACTACAAATATGCCACTAATTTCCTTGTGTTTCCACAGAGCTTCATCTGAAATTTTGTTCTTTGGGGCTCCCAATACTAGCATTTATCTAGTTAGACTGTACAACAACTGTACATTGGTATTGATAGTATTGATGTAATAATTGACGTCAGTTGTAACACCGCGACACCCAAACGAGAGGTTTTCCAGTAACATGCATACATTATTGATTTATCAAACAAAACAATGCAATCAAATGAGTCTTTATTACTGTAAAATAGACGTTATAAACCACTGGTTGACAGGAGGACAAAGATTAGGTTGCAAATGTAAACGTATTGTTGCTATTGTTCTTTGAGTTATGCCGAACGGTATAACTTTCCTGGTTTAGCATTGGTATTTAACCACTGTGATGGAATAAATTTCCGTGTCCAGTAACATTGTAACAGGAGTCCCTATCAATCCATCACTTTGTTTTCTGCAAGATGACAACCATCGAAGGCCCTATTTGGTATAACTTTCCTGGTTTAGCATTGGTATTTAACCACTGTGATGGAATATATTTCCGTGTCCAGTAACATTGTAACAGGAGTCCCTATCAATCCATCACTTTGTTTTCTGCAAGATGACAACCATCGAAGGCCCTATTTCAAGTACATACCTAAAATCAGACCCAATGGGGCTGTAGACAAGTAAATTAACTTTTCAGTAGTAATACTCGTAACATGAAGGAACTTGGGGATTTTTCAGTCCCGAAACCGTGACCGAACCAAACGATCGTAGAAGATCCTGCGATAAAAGAGGATATTCGTGAGTAATCGTGAATCGTGTACCTCGACGTAGGTACTTTAAATTAGTCACGGGCAATCCTACCTAGCTGATCTGATTTTCCACTCAAGAGCGCCATCGCAAAATCGGGGATCCATAGATTCGTAGAAGCCTAACCCGACTTCTAGGGGTGTTTGCTCCTACACCTAAGCCTCGGAGTTTAGAAAGGGCTTTTTGTGTACAGAGTCAAGCTGAAATCAGGGATCCAGTCTGGATTTTTTTTTTTTTTTTTAAGTCAGAAGTTTTCTATGACAGAGCTCGTCAGTCTGATGAGTACTAATAATTGCAATAAATCCGAAACGTCTGCCCTAGTCTTGTCTGCCCTTGAAGTAAATCTCGTACCGTTGTGAATTGGCTTAACTCATATGACACGATGTAAAGTAACGCGCAATCATTTGTAATCATTACGCTTGAGTCCAACCGGATAGCTAGATTTATCCTTAGATCCTGTACAAGTATCCTAGTAGATCCTATACAAGTATCCTTCAATCCTGTACTACTGATTTATCCTACAGCCTCCGTGGATTTCCTATAGTTGCAAAAGAGGTACAAAAGTATACCTACTGCTGAAGCAAACTTCTACTTGTAGAATAAAATAGAGTTGTTTATAATAGGTAATATTGTCTTGGGATAGCGCCCTGTGTCTGTATAATTCTGATGATACCTGGTACGAGTATATGCATTAAATAAACAAATGAATTGATTTGAAAAGTCCTTTTCCGCCAAGTAAGTATTCTTCAGATAAGAATGCCTACAATCACAATTATAGTTAGTTACCTACAATTTCATTATTTATAGACAATATAAAACATTCGTTATAAAATACCTAGTTATCTTGTAACGACTACATGTAATAATAGCTCCATTTTATCAGCTTTATTATCTGAGTGACAGATTGTTGAACCCTCTCTTGTTTCGCGAAAAAATTGTAGAACAACCTAGGTAATGGTCAGTAAGTAGATAGGTGACAGGGTAGGAAATAACTATTGGTTACACTTTTGTCTTATAGTTAAACTTGAAAAATAAATCTGTCTAAAAGGAAGTTTTCACGACACAATAACACTGCAGCAAGACAGGTAAGTAGGTAATTGAATTTGAATTTTGTTCTAATCAACAGATATTTAACAAGTGACGTGACGTGACAACTGACGAACCGAATCATGTGTTTCAAATTTCGCCTGCTTTAACACATTTTGATTTGGTCAACACAAAGGTCCCTTTTAGCATACCACTTTACTTCAAGAACTTGCAGTCCTTTGAAAATACGAAGATGTCCAAATTTAACTCGTATCTAACGGAAGGTCTCCAAATTTGGACTCTCTAAGGCAGGTATTCAGATTCACATTTCCCATGACACGCGTTTAGCGCGCGTACAATGTTATAGGTACCTTACACAATCATTAGTATTATACAATGTTATATACATATAGGTACCTTACCGGAATCCCATCATTAGTAATGACATTACTAATGATCATGTAAGGTACCTATTAGACTAGCGTTAAGTCCGTCTCACAACTCATATTGGAGGCGTAGTCGCCTGAAAAACCAAACCAATGAAAATGATACCTATAGACTCTCTATCACTTTTCAGGCGACTACGCGCTATACTGCCTCGGTGGTGTAGTGGTCAAGGCGCTCGCCTGGTAAACAGGAGGGCGTGGGTTCAATCCCAGCCGAGGTATGGAATTTTATTAAGTCGTTCTGTTCTGCCTAGCTGGCCCGGCTAAACCAACCACCCTTACCCCGATAGACCTTTGGGAGAACCCAATGCAAGCTGCCACCTGCCTCGGTGGTGTAGTGGTCAATATGTTGAAATGGTTGGATACTTGGGAGTTCTAAATATAGAATGACGGAGGCTTCTAGTAGTGAACCCAACAGTACGCTACATATATTGAAATGGTTGGATACTTGGGAGTTCTAAATATGGAATGACGGAGGCTTCTAGTAGTGAACCCAACAGTACGCTACATATATTGAAAGACCACAATAATAGTAGTAGCCTACTGCTGGAGTAAAGGGACTTTTCAGTCCTATGCGAGCAGTATAAATAAATAAGCACTATTATTATTATTATTATTATTATTATTATTATTATTATTATTATTATTATTATTATTATTATTATTATTATTATTATTATTATTATTATTATTATTATTATTATTATTATTATTATTATTATTATTATTATTATTATTATTATTATTATTATTATTATTATTATTATTATTATTATTATTATTATTATTATTATTATTATTATTATTATTATTATTATTATTATTATTATTATTATTATTATTATTATTATTATTATTATTATTATTATTATTATTATTATTATTATTATTATTATTATTATTATTATACTAAAAGTCGTGGTATTACGTTTCCGATGTGTGACGGGCGTTGGAATCCCGCTAAATAATTGTTTAAAAGACATTCCGTTAGGTAAATACCAGAACGATTTTCATGGGGTACCCTGTACAACTTACCAAAGCAGGTTTGTATGTCTGCGTCTCATAATAAAAACCTGTTGACACTTTGATATTGTAACATGAACTAAAAACCTCAGTAAGATTCTTGGTGGCAGGCGATAAGATCAGGAACACAAACACAAGATTTTCAATAAAATTGGGACCTATGCAGAAAATTATACTGAACTGTGTTGTTATGGTTGTTAGTCAAGTTAGCAACTTTCAAGTTTTTAGTTCTTATTCCTTCGACTTCGAACCGTTTTTCGTTCGACAAGCAGTCACATTACTTGAGCCTGTCGCACTTTGGAAGGGTTGAACAAATAAATGCCATATTTTCCCAAAATAAGTGCCATATTTTGGAAGAATAAGTGCCATATTCTGAACTTCTCTGATGATAACACAAGACAATACGTAATCAATAGTTTGTACTATCAGTAATTGTATGAAATAAAAGTGTGTCTCCATTAATAAACATTACTTCTCTATGAGTATAGGAATTCATTATCTTTTTTCCCGTTGAACTAATGTAGCACAATAGAACTGTCTGGGCCTTATAAATACCAACAAATTGGTCAAAATTTTTGATTAGAGATGAATTCTGAATGTAGAAGAGAGAAAGAGAGATTATTTTAACTGTGTTGAACATTAGAAGATAAATATAATACTTCTCACAAAAAATGTTGTTTCCCCGACACACCTCGCTAAATTTTATGACTTGATTTGGGCTCGAACCACCAACCGCCAGATCCCAAGTCCACTGCGCTAGTGGATTCAAAAATGTCAATAAAATCACGAGTATGTTTGTAGAGGGCCCCAAGAAGCCCATTCCTGGCCTCAGGTGTGTGTGTTATCTTTGTAGGTATCTACTGTCTAATCTGTCATGTGGTTAAATCGAGATGTCTGTCTTACTATATTTTTCTTGTCTCGTTTTCTCAAAACTATTGATTAGAAAAAAACCAAAGGTTCTACAAATCTACACTATGCAAGCATACAGGATGCTATGATAAAAACAAATCTCTGCTTCTCATATTAAATCAAGTCTGTTGCTGCGCTGCCCCAGACGTTCTACACAAGTACACACGTTACGACCCCCGGAGTATGGACTTTGAATCTGAATGTTGGTGGTTCGAGTCCAAGTCAAGCCATAAATTTAGTGTATTGAGCGGGGAATTACATTTGACAAGCATTTATGCCACAATTATCTTTACGTATTTCAGAATTTGTTTACACCTCACACCTCTTCCAATCCTTCTGCCGTTCCCAACGTCCCTCTCGAACTTTTTGCCGGAAAAAATCCTCCAAGATCTCCACATTTTTCGCTTATTTTGTCTGCTATTTCCAAATTAGATAGATTACTTTTATCAAGATCAACAACGTAACTAGGTAGGTATACCTACTCTAGTTCTCTAGTTATATATACATATCTACTAATAGGAAATCTATTTCAGTAAACTAGACTGAAGCCTCTCAGTATCGCGGCATTATAAATGTACGCCTGTATTCCTACTCTAGTTACATATACATATCTACTAATAGGAAATCTATTTCAGTAAACTAGACTGAAGCCTCTCAGTATCGCGGCATTATAAATGTACGCCTGTATTTACTCAGTCATGTAAACAAATTGCTTATTTAAGATAAGGTAGACACATCGGGTAATTGTCACTGGATAAATATTAGCATGAACGGTGAGATCAATCCGTAGGTGTGTAAGCCACGTGACTGGCACGCTTATTGTTTAGGCAGGTTTTGGTTTTAGCCTACTTATTTCAAGTGGAGGTTCAGATTTTAGTGCCTTACTGATTACTAAATTGGTTCAGATTGTTGAAATTTGTCACCTTGTAAAAATTTGAAAATCACAAGTAGGTATGCAGGTATTGATTTTCTTTAGTATGAATTTTGCAACAAGTTGGTATTCTGACACATCCACTAAACAAGAAGAAGAGAAGAGAAGAAGAAGAAGAAGAAGAAGAAGAAGAAGAAGAAGAAGAAGACGAGATGTGGGTTGGTGGTTCGAGTACAAGCCAAGTCATAAAATTGACCTGTACATCGAAACCCTAGGTAGCTTTTAGGTACGGAACAATCTTACTTAATAAGTAGGTAATTAGGTATAGCTATAGGCCTACCTTCAAGTATCAATTTCCGAAATCCCAAGAAATCGTGCCCGGAACCCACTCTCATCCCCTTCGCACTCAACCTTTGGTATTTCTTTAGCAAGGGAATTTCAGACTGGTATACTCCCTGTTTAAAGTTCCCCAGCCAGACTGTAATGAACATTCAATAAGCTACTAAAATTGCTAATTACTAATTATAGGTGTACCTACAAATCATCTTGAATCATCTCGGATCCCAGGGAAATCGTGCGCGGGACTCACTCTGGGCAGCTCTTATTGCATTCCTACTAAATTACCTGACTCATCCGTGAAATGCAGTTTTCATGCTCGACAAGAAGTACCTATTATCTAATTATCACTTCATTTTAAAATAATTATACAGAGTACGAAGCACACATTAGTATAATTACGTGTGTAACTTACAATGAGTAGTGGAACAAAGTTGAATGTTTTTTTTTAGTGGATGTGTTAAAACTACCAAACGTTTGTGCAGGATGAGAGAGAGAGAGAGAGAGAGAGAGAGAGAGAAAGAGAAGGAGAGAGGAGAATGTTTTTGGTGGATGTGTCTGAACTACTAATAATTTTCTAGTACAGATTTACAGAATGAAGGGGAATAAGGAATAAGGGACTACGTTCAATCTTTTTGGTGGATGTGCTAAAACTACCGGATTAGAATAAGACAGGACGGACAGACAAAAAGAAAGAGAGAGAGAGAAGAGAGCGAGAGCTCGTATATTTCATTATAAATATTTTAAACCCATTAAAACACAATTTCTAAATGTACGAATGGAAAAATTATATTGTCGGCCTATTAGCTATATCATCAATATTAAATTTAGCATTGATATCTCCACTAATTAAAAATGAGTAGTGCATGGTTAATGAGAAACTAATCATGTGTGAGCCAGACATGATTTGAATACACAAAGGCTTCCACTAGGTAGGTATTACTCATTAGTCATTATAGTTATCACCACTAGAAATTAAACATAATTTATTGGTAGGTATAGCTATAATTCTACATAGATAACTACATACGTACATCTACATAATATTTATTGTGTTACCTCTGTGGTCAATAACTTTGCTTAAAAATAAAACATTGGGTGTAGAAATAGACACCAAGAGCAAAATATGTAAAAGTTGAAATGTTATTGGTCGAAAAAGGCCGAATGGTGAAGAGGGTTGTTTTCCAAGCGGAGCGTCCTCGGTTCGAATCCGGGCTTTGACGGCAATTTTTAGATCAGAAAGGTAAAAACAGTGGCACACGTTTTACGTCTCATTCATACGGATTTTTTCATACGGTTTAATCATGTAGATGGCACTTGTGCTCCGGATACTACGCTTTTATTTTGCGTTTTAAAGTGTAGGTCACCGGTTCGATTCTAGCGAGAGTAAGACCGGCCATTCACTATCAGGTACACCTGACAGATAGGCCTGAACAGTGAATAGGTGAAACTGTCAGGTCTACCTGATAGTGAATGGCCGGTCTAAGAACAAATAATAATAATAATAATAATAAATAAAAAAACAGAAAGTCCAAGTTGAGAACCCTTTTGGAGCTTTATGCCACGCACTCTTTGCTAGCCAGGCTATCTATGTTTCTTTCTATCGTTTTTGGCGTTCGCAGAACTACCCGCACGGTGATTACCATCATACCCGTAATGGTACTACAGATCATTATCATTCCGGTGATCAAGAGAATGAAATTTTGGAAAAAAACCACCAGACATCATTCAAATTCAACAGAAATCATGTCTTACACATCTCAAGGGATTCCCAATGTGTTTCCGCGCTACTAAGTTTGCTCGTGAGTTCATGAACTTGGAACCAACGCCGCACCCCCCCCCCCCCCGTCCCCCGCGCCGCGAGAGAAAAGTTCCATGGGGATTTTACCGGACTTACGTTCGCTTCTCGGAAACTTTCGTTATGACGTGTTCCCCTGACGGGTTACACTTGTGTTGCCTGCGGATACCTAGAGTTTCCATTTGAGTATCACTTACCCCGGTATAATTTATGGGTAGGGGGAAAATTGTTGGTGCATGAAAGCCGAACAGAAGTTCGACGTTGCCAGATTGACGGTAAATGACGCGTACGATAATGAGCGCCGCGTGCGATAATCCCATGGGGGTATTGGATAATCCGGCGTATTTGCACAACTGGCGTACGGATATAGGGGAGGTGATTCTTGGAGATGACCATAGTGGAGATATGCCAGCCACTCACACTCAGACCGTTCAGACCGCGGGCTGTCAGACAATCTGAACGTGTGTGGCGGAAAAGGCTTGAGGGCGGAAAAGGCTTGAGACCTAGGTCTGGTCAGACCATCTGAGAGAACTGGGTCTGAAACTTTTTCTGCAACAGTCTGAGCTTGAGTGCTCGAATGCTTTATGATTTGTATGAATTTTATTAGTACAGCGAAAACAGGAAAAAAATCAAGCGAATCGCAAAGCGTGCGAAAATACAGGTAGATTTCGTTACCGGTTTGTAAGTTCTCAGTTCCACTCATTACTTCATAGTACCCGTGCGATGCTATTAATGCACTTGTTTCTTGATATTCATGTCACTTGGACCTATATTGATATATTCATATTCATGACCTCCATGAAGAGACAAATTAGGAGAATAATGACGTCCGTATTGTCCGTTCAGGAGAAATATCGACCTGTCAACTGAGTGATTAGGTTTGGGAGTACAGGCAAAACCTCATTCCTCGTCATGTTACTTTTAAGCTGTGTTCCACACATGGTCGTGGCTGGAGGGACGTTAAACAGAGAGTAGACCAGCTTAGTCTGGCTGGGGGACTTTAAACAGGGAGTATACCAGTAGCAATGTCACTTTATCCGGAGGTAAAAGTATAGAGGGATTTTAAAGTGAATAATAAAGGTGTGTTCACACTTAGTCGACCGGCCGTCGATCGACATCGATTCATAATAAATTCACATCGAGCGATGGCCGTCCACTATGTGTGGACACACCTTAAGAGTTGGATAAAGAGCCATAAAGTAATCTGTGGAAGTAATTTGTAGTAGGAGCAACAGAGAGGAAGATCAAGCTCAAAGTTCCAACGTAAAAGAACCCAAAGGGCTTGTAGTACGTCATCGAAAAACCCACCTTTCCAAATGAGATTACCGTACGGGGAATTTTGTACGGATATATTTAATTAAAGTACGTTATTTTGTTCCCACTCTCACGCGTGTTCTTATATTATCTGGCAACGCAGGGTAGCTAATGTAGTCTGTGGTTGTTCAGCTGTACCTGTACTTGTATTTTACTTGTTGAGTTCATCACCATCACTTGGAGCTAATCATCAGAATCGTTATCGTTTTCTAACTTGGAACAGTTTTCGTTAAACGCGACTAGTCCGATTTTATTTTTGGTTTAGTGCTTTTTTTGGAGAGAAAAAGGTAAGTGTTTTATTTAATTTCCTTTTTTAATTCGTCTTTTTCATCTCGTAAATTACGTACATAAGGTACCGAAAATGGGTATTTTCTTTCTGAGTTGGCAGTTTCGGAAAATATTTTTCCTAAAGGTCCAGATGAAATGTAACAAAATAAGAAAAATTTAAGCTAAAAAATGAAAAGTTCTAATCTAGCAACAGTTATTTAGCCTAACTTGATTTTGACGCTTCCAATTTGTTTAAAAAATTTCAGTACGTAGGTATTCTTCTTTTTTGGATACCTATTCTTCTTTTTTGTGTTGGTGAAAAGCCACAAGACACGGCAAATTAGGTATTTCTAGCATGTTTTATGTTCTCATATTTTACCTACGAAAGTTCAGAGTTTTTATTAAAAATAAAACTGGTAATTTAAGTTGTACCGGTAAATCCGGAACTTTTGCTTTAAGTTATATTTTTAATGCGTTTTGCTGATAGGTACGTTAATAGATCAGTACCTGCCGAAAATGGGTATTTTCTTTCTGAGTTGGCAGTTTCGGAAAATATTTTTCCTAAAGGTCCAGATGAAATGTAACAAAATAAGAAAAATTTAAGCTAAAAAATGAAAAGTTCTAATCTAGCAACAGTTATTTAGCCTAACTTGATTTTGACGCTTCCAATTTGTTTAAAAATTTTCAGTACGTAGGTATTCTTCTTTTTTGGATACCTATTCTTCTTTTTTGTGTTGGTGAAAAGCCACAAGACACGGCAAATTAGGTATTTCTAGCATGTTTTATGTTCTCATATTTTACCTACGAAAGTTCAGAGTTTTTATTAAAAATAAAACGGTTAACTTAAGTTGTACCGGTAAATCCGGAACTTTTGCTTTAAGTTATATTTTTAATGCGTTTTGCTGATAGGTACGTTAATAGATCAGTACCTACAACCTCGAGAGTTATTATGAAAGCTGTAATAGGTACTTCCATTATTTCATATACCGTCCAAATTCACCTTTTTAAATGCATACAAACACGAAGGAAGAAAGCTCATTGTGGTTTAGTAATGTAATTTCATGCTCCGATCAAGGAAGTTAGGTAAAAATTTGTAGAGAAATGGGAGAAAATTTAGGCGAAAGCTATGATACTTTGGTAGACTAGACCGGATTTCTGGATAATTTGTTGGCTAAATGTCGTAAGATGACAACAACTAAGATCTCCAATAATGTTCAATCTTGGATCTTCAAGAAGGCGGGAGAAACGTAGAGAAAGCTCTCTGAGTAGGTAATGACTTTTCGAAGGTAATGACTTTTCGTATTCCGAGATCCAACGTGTATAGAAGTAGGTACCAAAAATTAATAGAATAGTCCTTTCTTTAGACTACCAAGGTAGGACAGGTAGTCCCTTTATTCGAAAGCAAAAGTTTACTAAAAACACCACTTAATTGCGGTCATAGCAAGTATAGCAAAGGTTGAGTCCGGAGAGCACCCACTCGTAAAATTTGTAGAAAGTAAAGTAAGAAGAAGTGATGTTTACTGTGGGGAAGTAGTTTTCCCTCCTAAAGCTATTTTTTGACGTTCAGACGCCCACCGTTTCGCTTGATAAATTGTGTTACCTCTTTCTTCTTGTTTATTATGTTGTATTTCTTATATTCAGTTCTCGTAAGTTAACACCAAAAGGGGAAAAACGAAGCAGAGAAGTTGTGTATTGTTTGGTCATTCAAACCTTTTTCATTCTTTGAGTTCTTTCTATCTTACCCTGTGGACCGTTCTTTCTATCTTACCCTTTCAAAGAAAAAGTTGGCAAACGTATAACAATGTTTCATTCTGCTCTAAAGTGCGAATAGGTCTCTTAAAGGCTGCTCCCCGGTCTCTTCCTTCGATTCGACACTGGTTTGAAGAAATACTAGTGTGGTTCTGGTCGGGTTTAATAACCCAGCTTGATTCGGCTTGTGATTTGTGATCGATCATGACTCATGACTATTTGGAACATCAACAACAATAACAACAACATTAACAACAACCAGTGGTTAATGAGTAAATCATTACGGCCTCTGGGAATTCGTAGTTTTGGTTTAGCTTTAGGATTTATGAATTTCCGCAGCGTAGGACGGTTGAGCTGCTTGGGTTTGCTTTGGTTTCCAATCTATTTTACGGAATTTTGGCCTGAAATTAAAGTATGCACTCGTAGATAGGTACATATGTTATTTTCACTCTTATCTCAAGTTGCATAGGCCTACATGGGTTTTCTAATCTATTGGTCAAAGTTTTGGCCTGAAATTAAGTATTTTAAAGTGATCCAAGGGCCTAAAAGCCCGCTTTACATGATATGCATGACACGTACCGAGATTTCGAGGTATGAATTACAAATTCTGCACAGACAGGTGTCTGGAAAATTGATAAATCATACACGAGGTAAATCATATACCTACCTCCTTCGATTTTCCGTGGAAATTCATCCGTTCCCATGACAAACGTACTGGTATTCAGGTGGATTGTACAAACAGGCTTGCAATGCAGCATGCAATCATGGTCATATGAACCCCAATAATCTGATATTCAACTAATTCAATTAAACTTGGATGTGTTTTTCAAGTGAATTGTATTTAATGGAATTTTATTATTGATCAACTAATCGAGGGGGATTAACTCTCTTCCAAAACAATATCAAATACAAGTAGCCAAAACCCTATGATAACTTCTATAAATCAGAATCCAGAGGGTATCTGTTCTTGAAAGTATTTGGGTTAGAGGATCTTGGATGATCTTCGGAATTGGGAGGGAAATAGTTTGGTCATATGCGTAATTTCATGCGAAATCAATTGTCAACATAATAGATCAGGAGATCAGTAACTCATTCTGGTCGCTAATTTCTCGGAATCTCGAAAGTTTCTTAGCGAAATTTAATGACGAACATTTGTTATTTTTCAAATGATTACGATTTTCGGTAGCAGTAGGGATTCGAGATCAGAGCCTCCTAGTTTCTAGGGCTCTGAGAATTTCTTTAAACCGAAACTTGGTGCGGTGGGATCACCAGCTAAGTATCTTGTCTATTTAACCACCGCGGAAGTGGCTTCCTAATGTCCAAAATATTCTAGTCCATTTTTATTTCATGCACCACTGATTTTGGTTCCGTTGTGGGCGGATTGTACAAACAGGATTGCAATGCAGCATGCAATCATGGTCATATGAACTCCAATAATCTGATATTCAACTAATTCAATTAAACTTGGATGTGTTCATTCAAGTGAATGGAATTTTATTATTGATCATCTAATCGAGGGGGATTAACTCTCTTCCAAAACAATATCAAATACAAGTAGCCAAAACCCTATGATAACTTCTAGAAATCAGGATCCAGAGGGTATCTGTTCTTGAAAGTGTTTGGGTTAGAGGATCTTGGATGATCTTCGGAATTGGGAGGGAAATAGTTTGGTCATATGGGTAATTTCATGCGAAATTAATTGTCAACATAACAGATCAGGAGATCAATAACTCATTCTGGTCGCTAATTTCTCGGAATCTCGAAAGTTTCTTAGCGAAATTTAATGACGAACATTGGTTATTTTTCAAATGATCACGATTTTCGGTAGCAGTAGGAATTCGAGATCAGAGCCTCCTAGTTTCTAGGGCTCTGAGAAGTTCTTTAAACCGAAACTTGGTGCGGTGGGATCACCAGCTAAGTATCTTGTCTATATTTAACCACCGCGGAAGTGGCTTCCTAATGTCCAAAATATTCTAGTCCATTTTTATTTCATGCACCACTGATTTTGGTTCCGTTGTGATTAGAACTGATGTTCCCGAGATAATCGTTCTTGTCTTCAACAACTTTTCTCGACCATTCGTTGATTCATAACAATCCCAAACATCAAGAGTAGATATTACTCGCAGTAACTAATACGGGGTGGTTGTGATGTTGTTGTTGTTGTTGTTGTTGTTGTAGCGGCTTTAGCTATAGCCGAAAGGTGGTTGTGATAGATACCTCAGGTGGTGCTTTGCGCGACGTACGATAATGAGCGCCGCGTGCGATAATCCCATGGAGGTATTGGATAATCCGGCGTATTTGCACAACTGGCGTACGGATATAGGGGAGGTTATTCTTGGAGTTTGTGCGATGTTTTCTGATTTGTTTCTAGGAAATTGACCTTATGATATACTTTTTAAAAGCTGTAGCACTTTATGTCCTTTGTCAAATTCGTTTTACACTACCCCGACGAGACGGGACGCCACGGGAGATCCCAAAGCAATGTATTCTGAAATATGTCAGAGTAAAGGTACAACATGATAATACTTTATGTGATCCCAAAGCAATGTATTCTGAAATATGTCAGAGTAAAGGTACAACATGATAATACTTTATGTATTAGGTTCTTGGGTACTTACCCCATCAAGTTAGGTACCTACTTACTTCTCTATACGAAATTACCTTTTGGAAACTATTCGTAGGTGCCTTATAAAAGTGCGTCTAAACTACACTTGACGGAAGTCGATCGACATCGCCTGGCATAAAAGGTGTTAGGGTCAAAGGATCTCTCAAATCTCAAATTCTTTGTGGTAAAGCAGAGCTTTTTCACAACTTAGGGGGTCAAGGGATCTTAATTATTGGTGGAATGAAAAATGAAGTTCAAAATGTGGACATGTTTTGGACAATGTCGCGGTCGGTCGACCATAGTGGAGATATGCCAGCCACTCACGCTCAGACCGTTCAGACCGCGGGCTGTCGGACAATCTGAACGTGTGTGGCGGAAAAGGCTTGAGACCTAGGTCTGGTCAGACCATCTGAGAGAACTGGGTCTGAAACTTTTTCTGCAACAGTCTGAGCTTGAGTGGCGGGCTTTACAGACCTATACCAGGTAGGTACCCCAACACCCATGAGTGATGCGCCAGTCTGTCTTACCCATCAGCCAACAGCAATGTCACTTTATCCGGAGGTAAAAGTATAGAGGGATTTTAAAGTGAATAATAAAGGTGTGTCCACACATAGTCGACCGGCCGTCGATCGACATCGATTCATAATAAATTCACATCGATCGATGGCCGTCCACTATGTGTGGACACACCTTAAGAGTTGGATAAAGACCCATAAAGTAATCTGTGGAAGTAATTTGTAGTAGGAGCAACAGAGAGGAAGATCAAGCTCAAAGTTCCAACGTAAAAGAACCCAAAGGATCTTCAATACCGTATCATCACCTTTCTTTTTATTACTTTATTAAGTGGGCTTGACTTGATTTTCTCTATGAATGATTGAAAGTAATTTCCAGGGGTTATCACAGAATTTCTCTTTGATAGTACGGGATAGTCTGTCAATATAGGTAAAGCTTCATCAATATTTACATTGCTTAGTCTAGATCGCAGTATAGGTAACTAGCTATCACCTTAATCATACTTTCATACCTGTACCATTCTTATCTATATTGCCTGTTCATAGTTTGTTTATCTTCCATACCGTATTATCACCTTTCTTTTTATTACTTTATTAAGTGGGCTTGACTTGATTTTCTCTATGAATGATTGAAAGTAATTTCCAGGGGTTATCACAGTGGAGAGAAAAAGGTAAGTGTTTTATTTAATTTCCTTTTTTAATTCGTCTTTTTCATCTCGTAAATTACGTACATAAGGTACCGAAAATGGGTATTTTCTTTCTGAGTTGGCAGTTTCGGAAAATATTTTTTCCTAAAGGTCCAGATGAAATGTAACAAAATAAGAAAAATTTAAGCTAAAAAATGAAAAGTTCTAATCTAGCAACAGTTATTTAGTTCATGTCATTGATTTATATATTCATATTCATGACCTCCATGAAGAGACAAATTAGGAGAATAATGACGTTCGTATTGTCCGTTCAGGAGAAATATCGACCTGTCAACTGGGTGATTAGGTTTGGGAGTACAGGCAAAACCTCATTCCTCGTCATGTTACTTTTAAGCTGTGTCCACACATGGTCGTGGCTGGAGGGACGTTAAACAGAGAGTAGACCAGCTTAGTCTGGCTGGGGGACTTTAAACAGGGAGTATACCAGATTTCAGTACGTAGGTATTCTTCTTTTTTGGATACCTATTCTTCTTTTTTTGTGTTGGTGAAAAGCCACAAGACACGGCAAATTAAGTATTTCTAGCATGTTTTATGTTCTCATATTTTACCTACGAAAGTTCAGAGTTTTTATTAAAAATAAAACGGTTAACTTAAGTTGTACCGGTAAATCCGGAACTTTTGCTTTAAGTTATATTTTTAATGCGTTTTGCTGATAGGTACGTTAATAGATCAGTACCTACAACCTCGAGAGTTATTATGAAAGCTGTAATAGGTACTTCACATATTTCATATACCATCCAAATTCACCTTTTTTAAAAAATGCATACAAACACGGAGGAAGAAAGCTCATTGTGGTTTAGTAATGTAATTTCATGCTCCGACCAAGGAAGTTAGGTAAAAATTTGTAGAGAAATGGGAGAAAATTTAGGCGAAAGCTATGATACTTTGGTAGACTAGACCGGATTTCTGGGGAGAGAAAAAGGTAAGTGTTTTATTTAATTTCCTTTTTTAATTCGTCTTTTTCATCTCGTAAATTACGTACATAAGGTACCTTTACAATAAATTAGATACCTGTTGAATTACCTACCTGTTGAATTGAAAAACCAGAAGGTTGGGATTTGCTTCAGATGAAGGATACAGGGCCTCGTTTCATCAAACTATTGTATTACAAGACTTGTAATACAGGCAATTTAATTTACAAGCCAGAAGTATAAGCTTCATCAATATTTACAATAAATTAGATAACTGTTGAATTGAAAAACCAGAAGGTTGGGATTTGCTTCAGATGAAGGATACAGGTTACAACTTCATTGAACTTCACTTGTTCAATAAAATTCAATATACGAAAACACAAAGGTTAAGGTAACTTTCCAACTGTTCATTTTCCTATTCACAACTTCAATAGGGGATTAGGTGCTAGGGGCCTTCATAAAGCCACTGAATGATCGATCAACACAACCTTTATTATCAGATCTTTAAAAATTCCAGCCCTTTTGAAAGATCGACATCAGATTTCAGATCCCATTAAATCTCCTAGGTACATCGTTAGGAGCTCACGGTTAGTTTAACAACTCAACGCAGTTCTAAACGGTTAAACTCCGATTATTCTTAAGGAACTCGAATGCTGGATGTGCAATTTTCCACCTTGCTTTATTTCTCTCTCGGTGAGGACTAGCAATATTGTGTAGGTCTTATTGAATAACTTTTTATTGTCCAAGAATTTCCATTTGCCTGCAAGTAGATAGGTACCTTAAGTACCAAGTCCATCAGGATTTTCGTCTACTACCAACTTTTTGGGCTGCGGAACAAATCACCCCTACGGCGACGCTCGTCCGCCGTGGGTGTGGAAGAAACATAGACACAAGTTTCACATAAATATTAAGATTCATATTTATTAATAGATAAATAAAATACAAAAATTACATCGTATTCCTACGACAGGACAGAATCAAAATGAATGGATCGTGAGAAATTGATAGAAATAAACGTTAAATTTCAGGAAGAAAATTCCTGTAGGAAAAAAATTCATAGAAGTAAACGTTGAATTTCAGGATTTCCAGGAAAAAGATTCCTGTACGAAAACTAGAACTAACGTCGAACAGCGGTAATAATTCTTTAGTCCGTCTTCTCAGTAGGTGCCTATTGCGATTTTTTTTAAATAAATTTATTTTAAAAGGGGTGCAATTTTGAATGTCATAATATGCCCTACCTACTAAGAGTACCTAATACAGTACTACATAATATTATCCATTGATTAATTCGCGTTAAATTAATAAATAAATATTTAAATAAATAAATGGTGTATGAATTTATTGTCTTTTACTATTTAATTATGATTACAAAATACATCCTACCCACATGATTACAACGATAAATTCACCATTAAACACGTACATAAAATTCGAAGGAGAATACGCCGCTCCCTCTGAACATTTTCCCTTTGCATTGCAAGAAAAAATATCCTTTGCAGAGAAATATTGAATTCCACACAGAAAGTACAAAACACAGCAACACCAGACACCAACTCTTATTGACAATCACATCATGAAGTTTTAGTAGGACTTTTTTAATCGAACAAATCCTTTCGATTTAATAGACCATGTAGCTATGCTCCCCGAAGATCTCTTAAATCAATGTTTTGTGCCACCTGGAAAGAAGAAAATAGGAGATTAGCGATAAACGTGCTCTATCTCTCTGTGTAACTTCTCTCAGGATCCTAGGAAGTTTCTTGCTAGTAAACATAAACTAAACACTAAACGATACTAACCCATGACAGCCGAGGCCTACAAATCACACCAAACTTAACCAAATACTTCTTTCTTTTTCGCTAATATCTCGGTCGCTCCACGTCAGAGTGCATCCTAGGAGATTATAGTCGATTTTTATTTAAATAAAGTGGAACAACCCAAACCAAGACTAACCAAAGATATATAGGGTCTTTCATTAAGAGTGATACCTTTTCATTTTTGAATCAAATGAAAACGGCTTTAGCTATCAAAGAGATTTTGGTTTTATTTTGATCCCTAGAGTATGCCATTTTGTTTGGATTAGGACAGAATTCAAATGCCCACCGCGACTTTCCTAATTTTTACTAGCAAAAATGGACTCGACTACACCAATATTGGATGCCTTTATCCAACATATAGGGCTGTAGCTCGACGAATGTTGGCTTCAAGATCATCGAAAGACCTTGGACTGTTGGCATAGACGAGGAGATTATAGTCGATTTTTATTTAAATAAAGTGGAACAACCCAAACCAAGACTAACCAAAGATATATATAGGGTCTTTCATTAAGAGCGATACCTTTTCATTTTTGAATAAAATGAAAACGGCTTTAGCTATCAAAGAGATTTTGGTTTTATTTTGATCCCTAGCGTATGCCATTTTGTTTGCAATAGGACAGAATTCAAATGCCCACCGCGACTTTCCTAATTTTCACTAGCAAAAATGGACTCGACTACACCAATATTGGATGCCTTTTTCCAACATATAGGGCTTTAGCTCGACGAATGTTGGCTTCAAGATCATCGAAAGACCTTGGACTGTTGGCATAGACTTGAAACTTGAGATATTGCAAGTTTCGTTTTCCGAATCAAAATCCTGGTTAGCCTAGGTTAGGAACCGAGCTTTTTTTTAAATCATAAAATACCTACTAAACATAAACTAAACACTAAACGATACTAACCCATGAGAGCCGAGGCCTACAAATCACACCAAACTTAACCAAATACTTCTTTCTTTTTCGCTAATATCTCGGTCGCTCCACGTCAGAGTGCATCCATTAGTTAGAAAACAAAATTTCCTACTATTTTCATTGTTATTTGACATATTTATTCAGTACCGGTCCGGAGTTAGAAGCAGTTAAATTTCAGCAAGATCGAGCGAAGAAAAAAAGTTCGGCTCTTATGGGCTAAGCTAAACAGTAGGTACCTATATAGGTACCAGGTAATTAAGTTATCGGTTTTTCTTATCAGGTTTTATTGTTAGAAGCTGTTAAATTTCAGCAAGATCGAACGAAGAAAAAAAAGTTCGGCTCTTATGGGCTAAGCTAAACAGTAGGTACCTATATAGGTACCAGGTAATTAAGTTATCGGTTTTTCTTATCAGGAAAGTCATTTAAAAACAGAAGTTTACTCCGGTTCTCGATTATGTGTTTAGAGTAGTGCGTAGATTCTGCCCACCATTCTCTGAAACCGAGTGGTCAATTGGATTGAAACAGACACAAAATAATGAAATAATAGAATGTAAAAAGAAAGAGAGAGAGGGAGAGAGACCGATAGTAAAATAAAGATAGAAAGATATTGTGAAGGTAGACCTTAATAGTAAAAAAGAAGAAAAAATGTATAGGTAATTTGGCAAAAAAAAAAAAAAAAAAAAAAAAAAAAAACCGAGTGCTCAATTGGACTGTCTCTTCGTATGAGGGTTTCTAGTTCGAATCCCGACCTCTAGTCTGGAGGAAGACCTAGTTACGAGTATTTCGAAAGGTGTGTTCACACATAATCGAACGGCCGTCGATCGATGTCGACTGAACCGTCCACACTGCCTCGACAACATAGATTCACCTAGATTCATAGTTTCGTGACGGCCGGTCGACTATTATGTTTGGACTCACCTTTAGATATGAAAGCGAGAATGTCTGATTTTTTCTCCGGTGCTGTTGACATAGGGTGGAAACACAAAAAACTTTACCAGAAGACCTGACCGTGTTACCTGATTCAATTGACCCTTCCAGTTGAGAGGGCCACCCAGTCAAACCTAGCACCCCTGGTTGTAATGCCAGTGTCCAACCATTACTCAGTAATACCGAGTACTTAAGGTATAGGTACGTGATTGTTACGATTTAGCATGGTCTAGGTACCACCAACTCTGATGTATCGCAAAGAACAAAAACATTCCATTCTGATGATGTCAATTGGACTGTCTCTAGTCTAGAGGAAGACCTAGTTACGAGTATTTCGAAAGGTGTGTTCACACATAATCGAACGGCCGTCGATCGATGTCGACTGAACCGTCCACACTGCTCAACAACATAAATTCACCTAGATTCATAGTTTCGTGACGGCCGGTCGACTATGTTTGGACACACCTTTAGAAAAGAAAGCGAGAATGGCTGATTTTTTTCTCCGGTGCTGTTGACATAGGGTGGAAACACAAAAAAACTCTACCAGAAGACATGACCGTGTTACCTGATTCAATTGACCCTTCTAGTTGAGAGGGCCACCCAGTCAAACCTAGCACCCCTGGTTGTAATGCCAGTGTTCAACCATTACTCAGTAATACCGAGTACTTAAGGTGTAGGTACGTGATTGTTACGATTTAGCATGGTCTAGGTACCACCAACTCTGATGTATCGCAAAGAACAAAAACATTCCATTCTGATGATTGCGAGATTTCGCTATTCGGGGTAATCCTGGTCGAAATTCTATAATAACTATACGCAGGTAGGTCTACAGTCTGCATTGAAAATTAATGTGCAGACGTTGATTTGCAAATACCACGGTGGGTACTTACCCTAGTAATTCAGTATCAAAGTACGAGTTACATGGAATTGATTAATGTTAGTCAGCTTTGGAAAAAGAAAAAAAAACTCAATGTAAGCTGCACGTAATGAGTAGGTAATCGTAAATTGTAATTGGTAGGTATAACAATAAAAAGTGAGTACTGCTCACTACTCATCACTCATCAGATCTAGAAAACCTTCTATAGTTTCTAAGAACATCTTCATATAATATTACGTAGGTACCAAGGTATGATAAGGTTAAAATTATCCGAATCCCCTGAATCAACTGAAGTATGGGAATCTAATAACAAATATAAATACTAGGTGCCTATGTCTGTGTCTATATACTGGAAAAATAACTCAATGAAAAACTGCACTCACGAAATTTTCTCAAGATCGCGTAGAAATATCTAATAACGCATGAAGAACTTCGATGTCGACCCGAAACATAAACATACTTACAGGGTGGGCAATAAGTTCTAGACGACCTGAAAACTTTTCAAGTCGGTTTGGATAGAAGGTTGAAATTTCCGTGGCCCTTAACAGCTTACGCTCTAACTGAGAGTTTGCCGACCGGTCGGTAAAGCATGCACCCAGAGCAGTTGAAACTTAGAACCTTTGAATGGGATTTTCCATTGAAGTCATCCGTTTTTTTTTTACCTCTACCTATTTTCCAAGTTAGAGTAGTTGAAAACGAAACTAAGTCAAATCATGGACCAATGCAAACATTTTTTTATCAGCTCTCACAACCAAAATTTCAGCTCCTTTTACTACCTGAAGTGAGTTGTAAAAAAAAAAAAAAAAAAAAAAAAAAAAAAAAAACCACCCCGGGGCCCAAACCCTATTTTTCCCCCTCTCGTGAATCGTGTACCTCGACGTATTAGTCACGGGCAATCCTACCTAGCTGATCTGATTTTCCACTCAAGAGCGCCATCGCAAAATCGGGGATCCATAGATTCGTAGAAGCCTAACCCGACTTCTAGGGGTGTTTGCTCCTACACCTAAGCCTCGGAGTTTAGAAAGGGCTTTTTGTGTACAGAGTCAAGCTGAAATCAGGGATCCAGTCTGGATTTTTTTTTTTTTTTTTAAGTCAGAAGTTTTCTATGACAGAGCTCATCAGTCTGATGAGTACTAATAATTGCAATAAATCCGAAACGTCTGCCCTAGTCTTGCCTGCCCTTGAAGTAAATCTCGTACCGTTGTGATTGTGAATTGGCTTAACTCATATGACACGATGTAAAGTAACGCGCAATCATTTGTAATCATTACGCTCGAGTCCAACCGGATAGCTAGATTTATCCTTAGATCCTGTACAAGTATCCTTGAATCCTGTACTACTGATTTATCCTACAGCCTCCGTGGTCTAGGCCTAAGGGGTGTCCCACTGGCCCAGGATAGAGAAGGTCCTGACTCCCCAGCGCCTAAAGTCCAGTTCCCTCTTGTCGTTCGGGAAAAAATCGTGTCGTGTGTAGTGGGAACTCTCTCATTTAAATTGCATTGCCTACAGGACATTCGGAAAAAACCGGATGAAACTCACAACAAAGGGGAACGCACCTTAATGGGGTTGAGAAAAGACAAAATTTGTGTCCTTTTTTTCTGTGCCTGAATGGGAACTACTATTATTCCCTGAATGGGAACTACTACTATTATTACTACTACTATTACTACTATTATTGTGGTCAAATTATCAAATTATATTGAGGATAAAATTCCATACCTCGGCTGGGATTGAACCCACGCCCTCCTGTTTACCTGGTTTTTCTTTCCCACTCACGGAAGTTTAAATACTTCCTTGAGCGCTATGTCTAGCTGATGAGTTCCAGTAAGAGCGAAACGCATCCTATATTGTGTCCACACATACTCGACGGCCATCGACTATATGTAGACACAACTTAGGCTGATCGAGGGTTTAGGTTGAATATTCTACCTTTGTTTTCATACTCTTTCGGGAACCGAGGATTGCATTGCCGTTTTTCAGCTATGTTACCACTTTTTAGTTCCACGTAGGGTTAATGTCATCAGCCTGTTCAAGTATTAAACTCGGCACACCACATAGGCTTAATTCCTATAGTTGCAAACGAGGTACAAAAGTATACCTACTGCTGAAGCAAACTTCTACTTGTAGAATAAAATAGAGTTGTTTATAATAGGTAATATTGTCTTGGGATAGCGCCCTGTGTCTGTATAATTCTGATGATATACGAGTATGCATTAAATAAACAAATGAATTGATTTGAAAAGTCCTTTTCCGCCAAGTAAGTATTCTTCAGATAAGAATGCCTACAATCACAAGTATAGTTAGTTACCTACAATTTCATTATTTATAGAAAAAACATTTGTTATAAAATAGTTATCTTGTAACGACTACATGTGATAGCTCCATTTTATCAGCTTTATTATCTGAGTGACAAATTGTTGAACCCTCTCTTGTTTCGCGAAAAAATTGTAGAGCAACTTAGGTAATGGTCAGTAAGTAGATAGGTGACAGGGTAGGAAATTATATTATTGGTTACACTTTTGTCTTCTGGTTAAACTTGAAAAATAAATCTGTCTAAAAGGAAGTTTTCACGACACAATAACACTGCAGCAAGACAGGTAAGTAGGTAATTGAATTTCACCACATAGGTAGCACAGGAGTTAGAGAATTCACTCTGAATATTTAAGTAACTCGTCAACTCTCAATAGAAAATACATTACGTCCGTTCTCCGATGATCAAATAAAATTAACAAAAATTTAGCATAAGAAAGATGATTGCATGCACAATGTACTTGTACGAGAGGTAGCCATAGGGAAATAAGTTGGCACAACACAACTACCAGGTCGTGGACTGAATTCTAATGTCTTCTAAATCATTAGAAAATTTTTGACCAAGTTTTGTGAATAGTAAATATTTGAATTGCCATTGCTCTGTTGAATTATTATTCAGGTGTCATACTTCTTCTTTACTGCTTGGAAAATCCTGATTTACAATTTTTGATGGCGCTTGGAATGCAAAACGATTGATTTGTGCTTTGTTTGCGTTTTTGAGATGGCTATTTGGCGCACTAGCTACTTTAGATTTACGATTGTGGTTAAGCATGATTTGGTTACCTGTCAATATGTAGCATCAACGACCATCATATCAACGATGCACACTACCACAACAAAACAACTTTATTTTTCCTTCTTTTAGAATCACAAACAATGTCTAGAAAGTTCACCGATTGCGTGACCTAGGTCAGGTTAGGGCAGGTAGACTAGGTACGTCATAATAATCCAGAATTTGAAACAGCATTCAGATTCAGAACTTCCGATCGAACTCAATCAATCAATTTTGTACCAGAGGAAGAACAATCCATTGTTGAAACAAAACAAATGATTGCTCTAGTTCTATCCCCCAAGAAGCAAACTAATAGAATCCTTAAGGTTATTCTCAGCAGGAATGGCCCACAGACTAACAACTTGATTGCAAGGTAGGACCTTCACCTTCATCATCTTCATTTCAAGAGTCAAAACAGATATTTAACGACAACTGACGTGACGTGACAACTGACGAACCGAATCATGTGTTTCAAATTTCGCCTGCTTTAACACATTTTGATTTGGTCAAAACAAAGGTCCCTTTTAGCATACCACTGTTACTTCAAGAACTTGCAGTCCTTTGAAAATACGAAGATGTCCAAATTTAACTCGTATCTAACGGAAGGTCTCCAAATTTGGACTCTCGTAATGTTAAGTTTGGCAGGTACCTTTTGAGGTGTTTCGATAAAGTTCACAAAAGTTTTAAGATTTTTTTCCAAGTGTCTTCTCTAACGAAATGTATAAAAATTACGAATACTCACTCTAGGGCAATGTTTAAATCGAGCAAAATCTTTACAAACAAAGAAAACAATACTGCTTACCTTCTGTTTGTCCCATGTCCTCGCTGAATATATTAGTTAATTCTCACACACAAAAAAAAAACAACAAAAACAATAAACGAGAAAAAAATGTCTTATTTATTACCGATCTCACGGCTGTCACAAGCGATTTAACAATGACTGAAAAATTGGTCTGTCTTGTCTGAAACTCTAACAACAAAAACAATAAACGAGAAAAAAAAAATGTCTTATTTATTACCGATCTCACGGCTGTCACAAGCGATTTAACAATGACTGAAAAATTGGTCTGTCTTGTCTGAAACTCTGAAACAATATGAAGTGTGAGTATACGATATCAGCACATGAGTCTAGCTAATCACAGGTAAATATTTAGGTAGGCCCTAGGATCGCTAGTCACTCCTTTTTTTTTTCGCTAGTGAAAATTGCCTGCTCTCCCCCCTCCCTTCCCTTGTTGTCAATGGAAAAATTAATGGCTTGCATGTTTTGGGACCTCGTGCGAAGAGGGGGTGATCAAGGAGGAACCATTGTTATATGCATGATAAACCGAGGATTTACCTTGGTGAAAAAATAATCTCTATGTCTGAATTAGCTCAAATGAACAAATGTACTTGTAGGTATATTAATATTAGCTAGTCATGATACTGTAAAATCAGGTGAGGGTTTTCGTGAGGAAGTAGAAGAAAAAGAAGAAACTTGAACTTTTCATTCAAGCTTTTAATAGGTAGGCTTGTAGGTATATTAATATTAGCTAGTCATGATATACTGTAAAATCAGGTGAGGGTTTTCGTGAGGAAGTAGAAGAAAAAGAAGAAACTTGAACTTTTCATTCAAGCTTTTAATAGGTAGGTAATAAAAAATAATTAAAAGATGCACTCCATGAGCAGGTTGATTTAGTTGTTAGTTCGTGTTGACCCTCACAATAGGTGCACGGGTAGGTGCCGCACCCCAAGAAACGCTAGACCAAAAATCTAGCAACATTAAAGTTAAAAATTTATTTATTTTGCTACAGCAGCAGGTACCTACCCATTAGGTAGTTTGTCCCTTCTCACCATCTGATGAGAGGCATGCTACAGAATAGACAGTTGGGCATGCTATGATGAAGACAACAAGTCTGAAACGGCGCGCGGCGATTATTTAGGGGCAACAGCCCCAATAGATGTGACTTACACCCGTATTTATAAACAAAATGCTGGCTCTTAAGTTCGTGCTAAGCATAGTCTCAAGGGGTCAATTTTGACTTGAGACTGATCTAAGAACGATCATTCTTGTTCATAAATACGAGTGTAAGGCTTCTAAGAATCTCTACATCTAACAGTATCACAAAATGCTTTGCCCCAAAAGTTGTGGACATTGCCTTATAGGGTTCAATACCATTCTTTGTTGGACTGCTTTCATTTTCGTCAGGCCCATATTATTCTACACGCGGCGATTATTTAGGGGCAACAGCCCCAATAGATGTGAGTTAGGCTTCTAAGAATCTCTACATCTAACAGTATCACAAAATGCTTTGCCCCCAAAAGTTGTGGACATTGCCTTATAGGGTTCAATACCATTCTTTGTTGGACTGCTTTCATTTTCGTCAGGCCCATATTATTCTACTATCATACGAGTATCATTCAGCCTGCCTCGGTGGCGTAGTGGTCAAGACGCTCGCCTGGTAAACAGGAGTGCGTGGGTTCGATCCCAGCCGAGGCAGGGAATTTTATCCTCATTTATTTGGGAATTTGACCACATAATAATGGAGCTTCTACCACCTAAGGGTTAGGTGGTAGAAAACGCCTCCGGCGTTTATTATTATTATTATTATTATTATTATTATTATTATTATTATTATTATTATTATTATGTAATTAAAAGATGCACTCCATGAGCAGGTTGATTTAGTTGTTAGTTCGTGTTGACCCTCACAATAGGTACACGGGTAGGTGCCGCACCTCAAGAAACGCTAGACCAAAAATCTAGCAACATTAAATTTGAAAATTTATTTATTTTGCTACAGCAGCAGGTACCTACCTAATGGAATTTGTCCCTTCTCACCATCTGATGAGAGGCATGCTACAGAATAGACAGTTGGGCATGCTATGATGAAGACAACAAGTCTGAAACGGCGCCCTAAAATCAGACCCAATGGGGCTGTAGACAAGTAAATTAACTTTTTAGTAGTAATACTCGTAACATAAAGGAACTTAGGGATTTTTCAGTCCCGAAACCGTGACCGAACCAAACGATCGTAGAAGATCTTGCGATAAAAGAGGATATTCGTGAGTAATCGTGAATCGTGTACCTCGACGTATTAGTCACGGGCAATCCTACCTAGCTGATCTGATTTTCCACTCAAGAGCGCCATCGCAAAATCGGGGATCCATAGATTCGTAGAAGCTTCGCCTGGTAAACAGGAGGGCGTGGGTTCGATCCCAGCCGAGGCAGGGAATTTTATCCTCATTTATTTGGGAATTTGACCACATAATAAAACGCCTCCGGCGTTAACCTCGCCTAGTGGTTACCTTCCACTCAAGAGTCTATTATTATTATTCAGGCAGCTTTTGAGTCTTTTTACTTAAACTTAGGTGCATTGATAACTGTAGATTTGGCTGATCTTGAATTTCGCCCTTGAGCCGACTCTGCAATTGCGTCCCTACATCATAATAATTATGATGTTGTTTGTTTTGTTTTTTCTCATCGCGAAATAAAATTTCATTGCTGCGATTTAAACCGCGATCATCAATTTAAGTACAGAAGAAGATAGGTACCTAGGAAATGGTATATTATCTCAAGTTTTGTGGTTTTGTTCATAATCCTCTGGTTTCAAGTCAATAAATCAAATTTTAGTTCGAATAATGTATGATACCTATATTTTTTACCTAGGAAATGGTATATTATCTCAAGAAGTTTTGTGGTTTTGTTCATAATCCTCTGGTTTCAAGTCAATAAATCAAATTTTAGTTCGAATAATGTATGATACCTATATTTTTTATATGCTATGTATGTATGTATAAAGTATAATGTAGGTATGTATGTAGGTATGTATGATATATGGTACTTGTACATTCATTGGTAATTGCTTTGTTGTTGTTACAATTCTTCATGTTTGTTTCACATGTGTGTTACCTATTGATATATATTCGTTCCTAAGAGTGAAATCATCGTAAATAGGACTGAAATCCGCCTAAACAAGTACCTAGTGCAATTTTTGTACCAATCTGACAAATTTTGGAATTTTGTTTTCAGCAATGGCTAAAGTTGAAATAGAATCATAGATCGCTGAAATAAGAATGATTTACCCACAAATGTTTTTCTTAGTGCCTCCATTCATCCCTGGTGGGTGAATGGAAAGGGGACACCCGCCGGATTTGGCCTCAATTCCCCACCCACAATTTTTTGCGAGTATAATACCTAAGTTCGGAGTAAGTAGGTATGTGAAAAGTTCAAAAGAAAAAATAAGAGAATCTTGATTGGAAATCGGCAGATTTACCACTTGCCAAAAATATTCGAAGACGAAACCGAATGAATATTTACAAAATTGAAAATTCCTTTGGTTTCTTCGAAAATCAGAAAGCTTGAGTTTTGTCGAATACCGCCGTTTTGTCAGCAGCAACACTCCCTGCAGCAATATCTGATATGCTATAATTCCTAATTTCCTACCTATTTGCTATATAATTAGATCCCTCCTTAGTCGCCACAATATTGTAGACAATTATGTCTACAGTTTAGACAACGAGCAATAGAGAGAGTTATTGTACATGTTTAAAAATAAATAAAAACTGATTTATTGGGGGGAAAAAAAGAGATATCTAAACTTGCCCTCAAAACCTTGCCCTGAATGACGATCCTCCATATTTCGATTTATCTATTAAATACCTACTACCTACCTAGGTATCTTATTGAAGGGTTATTGTAATCAACTAGGAAGGTATGTAGGAAGGTACACAATATTCTATCCCTAGATTCTATCTGACTAGGTTGACTGAATGAACGTGTTCAGATTCTTTGCTCAGTGATGAAGGAAAAATTAAACTAACTTGAGGTACATTTTCCGGTGCGGTTTTTGGGAACACAAATCAATCCATGATTATTACAATCCCAAGTGGATTGGAATATTGGAATATGAATCATGCTCTATTTTTCAAACTAGGAACTAGGTATTACGCTTCTTTATTGCAAGATTTTGATGTTTTTAAATACCTACTACCTACCTAGGTATCTTATTGAAGGGTTATTGTAATCAACTAGGAAGGTATGTAGGTAGGTAGGTACACAATATTCTATCCCTAGATTCTATCTGACTAGGTTGACTGAATGAACGTGTTTAGATTCTTTGCTCAGTGATGAAGGAAAAATTAAATTTGAGGTACATTTTCCGGTGCGGTTTTTGGGAACACAAATCAATCCATGATTATTACAATCCCAAGAGGATTGGAATATTGGAATATGAATCATGCTCTATTTTTCAAACTAGGAACTAGGTATTACGCTTCTTTATTGCAAGATTTTGATGTTTTCTGGTGCTCATTAAAAAATAAAAAATGCTCATAAAAAAATGCTAGGTATTCGGTACTGGAAATTTGTAAATTCGGCTACCTACTTTCAATTTTAACCGGAGCTCGTAGGTTGTAGGTATCAGATGATCAGATCGTATAAGTGGTATTTATTTCTGCTAAATCTCACGAACCAAAAATACCACAAACCTTTACAACCAATAAAATTTTCAACACTGTCAGGGATCGAACTTTGACTTTACGAATGTACCTACATCACGTGAGTGCCTTCTTTACGAGGCCAATGCAATATGCAGGTCTTATTGCATATCTTTTTATATTACCAGGCTGCAAGTCAACTAATGGTTTCAAATCTACTAAACAAAATCTACCTATTCTTCAGTCTTCAGGAGGTTATAGACTCTACATTTACATGATAATCCTTTGATTAACTTATTTTAACATGGCTTTAAAGGTGTGTCCAAACTTAGTCGATTGACGTCGATCCACATCGATTCACAATAAATGCACATCGACGGCCATCGACTATTAGTGGACACACCTTCACACAGGAATTTCAACACAGGAAGAAAATTTGCTGATTATATCTTGGGGCCTCACAAGTGAATTATTTACTGATCTACGGTTAAATAATTGATGAACGGCTGCAGATGCACAAGTAACACCAGATCCCAACGGAGGACGTCAACCAATAGCCTCTGTAATTCCCACCACGCTCAGACCATCTGACGCAGGTCTTGAGCTTTTACGGACACACACATTCCAACGGTCTGTCATACCTGGGTCTGTGTGTGTCTCAGACTGTCTGACAGACCTAGGTTTGTCAGCCAGTCTGAGCGTAAAAGGCGGGCATGAAAGAGTGAACACCGATTCTCAAGCCGGTGGTGCTAAATTCGAATCCCATTCTACGGTGACAGGCTGGTAAGTCCGCCACTATAAAAAATAGGCAATAATAAAATGAAATGCTGAAGTAATCTTATAAAATTCCAACCCAACCCTTCAGATAACTTGGGTAGATATCTAATCTCGCTATTTTGTATTTACACAGTCGAAATTTTTGACACTTATCGTTATCCGAATGATTTTCTTGTTTGGATTCATAGGCATTATCTTTTGGATAAGGGATATAAGGCAGGTAGACCGTCTGACGAAGTCTTGAGCTTTTACGGACAAACACATCCCAACGGTCTGACATACCTGGGTATGACAGACCTAGGTTTGTCAGCCAGTCTGAGCGTAAAAGGCGGGCATGAAAGAGTGAACACCGATTCACAAGCCGGTGGTGCTGGATTCAAATCCCATTCTACGGTGACAGGCTGGTAAGTCCGCCACTGGAAGGTCTACACCGCGAGTACCAGAACTTATATGATACCCTCATCTTACAAGTCGTGGATCAAGTGAAGTGAATGATTTTTTATTACGCGGAATAAAAAATTCCGCTGGGTAAAATGATATCAAGATCTCGAATCAAGCGAAACGGTCAGTTGTGTTGTAATCGCCAAGAGAGGAAAAAAATGACCGATTACAGGGTGTCTCAGAGTCCATTTTCTGGAAAATGGAATTATTTCGTGATTGAAAAAAAAGTTTGATAGAGGGAGCTGTAACTATCAAGGTCTTATTTTCCCGAAAGCAAATACAGGAGATCGGAGAAAGTCAACCGTTCCGAGAACGAACCTTATCTATTTATAGGATAAAATCCACCCTGGGCGCGAATTGAGCCCGGGACTTAGGACTTATAAGACAGACTACTGTTCTTGGGGTTGAATTCTCAAACTATGTTGATGAGGATAAAAATCCATGCCTCGACTGGGATTGAACCCACGTTCTCCTGATTACGACGCTAGTGTCTTGATCACCGGACCAGGTACTAGAGTCAGTTCTAACCACAATAGAACTGTCTGGGCCTTATAAATACCAACAAATTGGTCAAAATTTTTGATTAGAGATGAATTCTGATTGTAGAAGAGAGAGAGAGAGATTATTTTAACTGTGTTGAACATTAGAAGATAAATATAATACTTCTCACAAAAAATGTTGTTTCCCCGACACACCTCGCTAAATTTTATGACTTGACTTGGGCTCGAACCACCAACCGCCAGATCCCAAGTCCACTGCGCTAGTGGATTCAAAAATGTCAGTAAAATCACGAGTATGTTTGTAGAGGGCCCCAAGAAGCCCATTCCTGGCCTCAGGTGTGTGTGTGTTATCTTTGTAGGTATCTACTGTCTAATCTGTCATGTGGTTAAATCGAGATGTCTGTCTTACTATATTTTTCTTGTCTCAGTTTGATAGAGGGAGCTGTAACTATCAAGGTCTTATTTTCCCGAAAGCAAATACAGGAGATCGGAGAAAGTCAACCGTTCGTTGTTTTCTCAAAACTATTGATTAGAAAAAACCAAAGGTTCTACAAATCTACACTATGCAAGTATACAGGATGCTATGATAAAAACAAATCTCTGCTTCTCATATTAAATCAAGTCTGTTGCTGCGCTGCCCCAGACGTTCTACACAAGTAAAGAACGAACCTTATCTGTTTAGGATAAAATCCACCCTGGGCGCGAATTGAGCCCGGGACTTAGGACTTATAAGACAGACTACTGTTATTGGGGTCGAATTCTCAAACTATGTTGATGAGGATAAAAACCCATGCCTCGACTGGGATTGAACCCACGTTCTCCTGATTACGACGCTAGTGTCTTGATCACCGGACCAGGTACTAGAGTCAGTTCTAACCAGAACTATCTGAGAAGCACTTTTGGTAAACTGATATGAATAATCCTTTTGTATTCCAGTAACCAGTCAACTATCAAAGTCCAATACCTAGTAGTAGGCTCTTAAATATATATATACATTTATGTATACAGATACATTATTATAGGAATGGACTAACCTTTCAAGAGTTATAGCAGTACCTACTCTTGCCGTTTTAATATGATCAGTTCTAACCAGAACTATCTGAGAAGCACTTTTGGTAAACTGATATGAATAATCCTTTTGTATTCCAGTAACCAGTCAACTATCAAAGTCCAATAGTAGTAGGCTCCTTAATATATATATACCTACATTTATGTATACAGATACATTATTATAGGAATGGACTAACCTTTCAAGAGTTATAGCAGTACCTACTCTTGCCGTTTTAATATGATGTTTAGAAATACCCTGTGATTTTTGGACAGTAATAACAAGCTCTTTGCATTCCATTGATAAATAATTTTTAAATACCTTCCTTACATAATAACCAGACAGAATATTGTTTACCTTTCCCCTGCGATTTTTGGACGGTAATAACAAGCTCTTTGCATTCCATTGATAAATAATTTTTAAATACCTTCCTTACATAATAACCAGACAGAATATTGTTTACCTTTCGGCTCCATTAATATCTCCTTATTGTTTCCTAAAATGTTGTTTTGATATTGATAAATTGAGCGAACCATTGCTGTCTTTATTCAAAAGAATTCCTAAAATGGTACCTAAATGACGTGTCTATTGAAATTTCATTTGTGGCTGACGAAAGTGAGCTCGAACGTCAAAAACTGACTTAGGCTAACGACATCGACAGAGTGGAGCGGAAAGCATAGCGCATCGAGCATTGAGGTATAGGAAAGCGACGAGTTTAAACCGCATAGAAAAGAGCAAAAATCTCTATACTTTTTGCTCTCTGTTTCACTTTGTTTTCGGTCTTAGGTATGGCAGAAAACATCAAAAAATAGTTACCTACTTTTACTTCAAGACGCACCTAAATTTCACGGGGCAATTGGTTTAATTAGGAGATTATTTGAGAAAGAACTTCAAAATTTTCATGAAATAAATACTTGACGTAAATATCCTAAATATTAAGATCACTTGTGTTTGATCTTATCATTTGACGTTGTTTTTGTTACATTCGAGTTTTTTGCCTTCAGTTTAGGTCATAGCTATAAAAAGGGAAAAAGTTACCTACCTACGACTTACGTCAGGAAAGTTTGCTATAACCGGGATTTGAGGCAGATACCTACCTATATGGGATTCATTTGGGCATGGAAATGGAAAAAGTAAAAGAAGAGGAGAAGAAGAAGAAGAATGAGAAGAAGAAGAAGAAGAAGAAGAATATGAATAATTTCTGCTTTATTTTATTAAATTTTATAAACACAATGCATTCATCCCCTAAGCGCCTAAGCTAATCCTAACTTCTATGAAGATGGATTTTTCTCCTTCATCTTCCCTCTCTCTCTCTCTCTCTCTCTCTCTCTCTCTCTCTCTCTCTCTCTCTCTCACCCTTTTGTTCCTACGTATGTTGTATTTGAAAAATTGGTTCTTTTGGCGACTCCACTAAATAAAAACTCATTTCTCTTCTTCCCGCTTATGCTGTATTATTTTATGATTTCGGCACACCCAACAAAAATATTAGATTGTGTTCTGCCACTTCTGTGTTTGAAAATTCGGCACATCCACTAAAGATATCAATTTCTTTCTTTTTCTTTCTCTCCCTTTCGTCCGTCCCATATCTTCAATCTTTTGAGTAATATTAACACATCCACTGAAAACATAAGCTCTGTGTGTAGTACTATGATGGGTATCTAAGAATCTCCATCAGCAAGATATACGTGATGCAACCCTCATTCTTTGATATAAAATAGCAAAGGTTGAGTCCGGAGAGCACCCACTTGTAAAATTTGTAGAAAGTAAAGTAAGAAAAAGAAGAAGTGATGTTTACTGTGGGGAAGTAGTTTTCCCTCCTAAAGCTATTTTTTGACGTTCAGACGCCCACCGTTTCGCTTGATAAATTGTGTTACCTCTTTCTTCTTGTTTATTATGTTGTATTTCTTGTATTCAGTTGTACTTGTACTTGTATCAGTGGTATAAGTTGTATCAGTTTTGTATCATGTCTTGTAGAATGCCTCCGACCATAACTTACTCCGGAGTAGTGTGTGGTTAGTAGTGGCGATGTCGTAAGATGACAACAACTAAGATCTCCAATAATGTTCAATCTTGGATCTTCAAAAAGGCGGGAGAAACGTAGAGAAAGCTCTCTGAGTAGGTAATGACTTTTCGAAGGTTTTCCGAGATCCAACGTATAGAAGTAGGTACCAAAAATTGATAGAATAGGCCTCTCTTTAGACTACCAAGGTAGGACAGGTAGTCCCTTTATTCGAAAGCAAAAGTTTACTAAAAACACCACTTAATTGCGGTCACAGCAAGTTTTTATGAAAATCGGAGGGATGTTCAAAGATTCAAAATCCGTTATGACGACAAACGTCAATAAAGTGGTATCTTATCAAGGGCCCAATATCATAATTCGTCAAAATTTACACACTCACAGAGGGGACTTAATACCCTCTTGACTGACACACCCAGATGTGAAATGGGAGTGCCAAGAATTTCACCATTATCCGGAAAACAAAATAGATACCTACTTTAGTCATCAGATAGATTGTTTGGAGGTGCGTTCCTCTAAGAGTCTATGATAATTATATGGTTTTTGACTCTTGCCATATTTCTCCCATAATCCCATAGATCAAAAACATAATATCGGATATTTAATTCTGTGTCTTCCATATGGAGATGAGTAGTGGCGACTCTACAGGTTATTCAGGGGAGGTAGTTTTTGTTTGATTGTTCAAAGACTATATTATGTTCTTCCATAACACTCCGGTCGTGAACAGACCACTACTGTTAAAACTTAATTGTAAAAGGACGGACGGTTGGAGGTGCGTTCCTCTAAGAGTCTATGATAATTATATGGATTTTGACTCTTGCCATATTTCTCCCATAATCCCATAGATCAAAAACATAATATCGGATATTTAATTCTGTGTCTTCCATATGGAGATGAGTTAAGACCAAAAGGGGAAAAACGAAGCAGAGAAGTTGTGTAATGTTTGGTCATTCAAACTTTTTTTCATTCTTTGAGTTCTTTCTATCTTACCCTTTGGACCGTTCTTTCTATCTTACCCTTTCAAAGAAAAAGTTGGCAAACGTATAACAATGTTTCATTCTGCTCTAAAGTGCGAATAGGTCGATGTCTTTAGGGTCTCACTATGTACGTGAAAAAGATATGATATATGATGGGAAAATTTTAGACACTTGGGCGATGTAGTTATAGTTACTCGTACCTATTTATGATGGAAAAATTTAGAGACTGGCGTTTAGAAGAAGAAGAAGAGAAGAAGAAGAAGAAGAAGAGAAGAAGAAGAAGAAGAAGAGGAGGAGGTATTTCGGTATTTTACGACCAGAACTGTGCGCGTGCGAGTATGTTTTTTGGTGGATGTGCCAAAATTACTAATTTTCTAACACAGATTTTTACAGAACGAGAGGGAATACCCACAAGTAGTGGAACAAAGTTGAATGTTTTTTTTTTTTTTTTTTTTTTTTTTTT
>NW_007377733.1:217000-243753 GCF_000475195.1 Diaphorina citri
TTTGTTTTTTTTTTTTTTTTTTTTTTTTTTTTTTTTAGTGGATGTGTTAAAACTACCAAACGTTTGTGCAGGATGAGAGAGAGAGAGAGAAAGAGAAGGAGAGAGGAGAATTTTTTGGTGGATGTGTCTGAACTACTAATAATTTCCTAGTACAGATTTACAGAGTGAAGGGGAATAAGGGACTACGTTCAATCTTTTTGGTGGATGTGCTAAAACTACCGGATTAGAATAAGACAGGACGGACAGACAAAAAGAGAGAGAGAGAGAAGAGAGCGAGAGAGAGAGAGAGAGAAGAGAGCGAGAGCTCGTATATTTCATTATAAATATTTTAAACCCATTAAAACACAATTTCTAAATGTACGAATGGTATGTCTTTAGGGTCTCACTATGTACGTGAAAAAGATATGATGGGAAAATTTTAGACACTTGGGCGATGTAGTTATAGTTACTCGTACCTATTTATGATGGAAAAATTTAGAGACTTTGGCGTTTGTTCCAACACATTCCCCTTTCCTTTCTCTTGGCGTTTGTTATTGTACAAGCCGGGTTTGTTGGGGAATGACTTATCGTGATCGTAAAACTTTCATCTACATGCTCATCATCATGATTTATTGCTGTATGTTTACCGTTATACTTTGTTACTTTTTTGATGCTTGCCAAAGTTCCGATAGCATATTCATTTCATGCTGAGAGACGCGCGGACATCAAGAAATCAGCATTGTGCCTACTTGTCCATTTACGAAGGCTCTCTTGCTCTTTGGGCAACTCGATTATGTGGCTTTTCCTTTTTTTTTTTGTTCCTACGTATGTTGTATTTGAAAAATTACTTCTTTTGGTGACTGCACTAAATAGAAAAAACTCATTTCTCTTCTTCCCGCTTATGCTGTATTATTTTATGATTTCGGCACACCCAACAAAAATATTATATTGTGTTCTGCCACTTCTGTGTTTGAAAATTCGGCACATCCACTAAAGATATCAATTTCTTTCTTTTTCTTCCTCTCCCTTTCGTTCGTCCCATATCTTCAATCTTTTGAGTAATATTGACACATCCACTGAAATCATAAGCTCTGTGTGTAGTACTATGATGGGTATCTAAGAATCTCCATCAGCAAGATATACGTGATGCAACCCTCATTCTTTGATATAAATACCATGTTTGGCCTGGGATTGAACCCAGGACCGACAGTTTACCAGCCAAGCGTATCAGTAAGTCACTGGGACATACTCGTAATAATCTTGTCGTTACGCTTGGGCATACAAGCCATAGCTTTTCCTGTTTCGTCAGGGAATAAAATGCACTTCAATCATCACCAGAGTTATCAGAGCTATTTTTGGCTATGATAAGAATCGACTTCTAGAATTCAGTTCTATTTTCTGATTATGACTTCCTGACCCGTAATATAGACATGCAGGAGGAATGCAATTATCAAAAATATCAATTGACCTTTGATTTGAATGTATTCTTGTCAGAGAATAAAATGCACTTCAATCATCACCAGAGTGATCAGAGCTATTTTTAGTTATGATAAGAATTGACTTCTAGAATTCAGTTCTATTTTCCGATTATGACTTCCTGACCCGTAATATAGACATGCAGGAGGAATGCAATTATCAAAAATATCAATTGACCTTTGATTTGAATGTATTCTACGCATATAAACAAGAAAAATTTAAATCTGTTTCCGTTGGAGTTTTGAATTCTTATTTTATTTAATTCTCAACAGAAGTTTCCTTGTAATCTGAAATTGAACAGAAGATCTGTTTGGGACTTTTGGGAACCCCACACATGGTTGTATTATCAAGGTCTTCAATCTTCATCCCTTTATAACCCTCAGGAATTCCAGTTGTTTTGTATTTTACGCTCCAGGGAATTCCATCAAAAGACCCTTGTATTCTCTTTAGCTACCTGCTAATAAAATATTTTTATGGTTTTGAAGGGATCGTTTCTTTTGCGTTGTGGTAGAATAATGAAATGTTGAACCGTTCCTTTTAAATTTCAAAGGAATTTCGTTGGAGAAATAAAGTGCCACATCCTGAAGTTTGCGCACATGGTCGTATTATCAAGGTCTTCAATCTTCATCCCTGTATAACCCTCAGGAATTCCAGTTGTTTTGTATTTTACGCTCCAGGGAATTCCATCAAAAGACCCTTCTAGTCTCTTTAGCTACCTGCTAATAAAATATTTTTATGGTTTTGAAGGGATCGTTTCTTTTGCGTTGTGGTAGATCGTGGTAGAATAATGAAATGTTGAACCGTTCCTTTTAAATTTCAAAGGAATTTCGTTGGAGAAATAAAGTGCCACATCCTGAAGTTTGCTGTTACCAGTTGGTAGGATGTAAGTATTCACACATGGTGTTTCAATCTGTAGGATGAATTGGAATAAATTAAAAAACTATGGCCGTTCAGAAGTCATCGGCCACTAGACGGGCCTTTTGATCTTTTGAAACATTATCTTTGCAATAATTAGCGTTCATTTGGTTCCCATAAATCCAACGATTCGGTTTCCAAGAGGACTGTCATTTCACTCCAGTGGTTTCTGCAATCGAATGCCTTAAAAGGATATCCGAGATGAACCAAGTTCCATGTTCTGGCTGGAACAAAACAAAACAGCAAAAGAAGCGGGCAGAGAAGAAATTCTAAAAGTTGTTCTTCCTTATACGAATCCTGAAATTGGCATTGACTTCCAAGACTTGTATATTCTTCAGGCAACGTAGAAAGTTCAGAGGAATTGACGATTAAATTAACTGTTGTGTCTGTTTTGTTTGTTTTTTTTACCAAGCTTATTTTTTAAGTTTTTGTTCACGATTTACTCGGAGGAGAAAAAAATCCACGAAATAATAAAATTATGATGCGTTTTGAAAATCAATTTTTTGTCTGGCATTATATATTATGTATTCTGAGGCTAAGAGCGCTTTAGTAATTTTCGTTGAAACTAAACAGATACCTCTTCATTTCTTCCATTTGAAATTTTGAAAATTTTAATGAGTTGGGTATTATTTTTTTAATCAGCTACCACTTTTTTACATCATGCTATGGAGGCTAATTATCGGGGTTAACGCCATCTCGGACGAAAGTGAACCATAATAACCGTAATATTACATGCTCTTTAAATTGTTTATTAGAAATTGGAATATGTCTCTTTTACTTCGTAATTTCTCCATTATAATTAATTGATATCTTTTCAATTACAATTTCCTGCTCAATAAAACTGCCCTCACCAAGAAAAACCAACGCAAACCATCATTATCAAGCACAGAACGAAATGGTCGTAAATTTTTCGACCTCCCTCTGGGAATCGAACTCGAACCTCCTGCCAGTGTGGTACTCGCAAAACTGTCTACAGTTATTTTATTTCCCCATGATAAATTAAATTATTGCTTTACTATGGCGGGAAATCATTGAATTGCTTAGTCTAATAACCGTAATATTACAAGCTCTTTAAATTGTTTATTAGAAATTGGAATATGTCTCTTTTACTTCGTAATTTCTCCATTGATATATAATTAATTGATATCTTCTCAATTACAATTTTCTGCTCAATAAAACTGCCCTCACCAAGAAAAATCAACGCAAACCATCATTATCAAACACAGAACGAAATGGTCGTAATTTTTTCGACCTCCCTCTGGGAATCGAACTCGAACCTCCTGCCAGTGTGGTAATCGCAAAACTGTCTACAGTTATTTTATTTCCCCATGATAAATTAAATTATTGCTTTACTATGGCGGGAAATCATTGAATTGCTTAGTCGCTTTGCGCGGTGGATTTTGGATCTAGAGGTTGGTTTTTTGAGTTCAAGTCAGGTCAAAAAATTTAGTAGTGTAGGTATTGATGTTGGGGAGCAACATTTATGACTATATTGTGAATGAAATTGTGACAAACATTAATACGAGTAAATTGTTACTTAATATCTTTATGTATGCTGAAGAGCTGAACACAGTTAAAAGTCCTTTCTCCCTTGGTTGCTTAAGATTTTCATAGGAGAGGCATATTCCTCTGATGCATTCAGCAAGATTTTTGGATTTAGGTAGGAGTAGGTACTCTTTTAAATTTAAAAATATGTTTTTTTTTCTCTCTCTGAGTTTATGAGAGGATTGGTAGGTAATTCGCATACCTACAGATATACTCGTAGGTCTTTTGAACCTATAATGAATTAATGAATATTGTATTTCTCTATGAGTTTTGAGAGGTCGGTAAATCGCTACAAAGAGGGGAATATTGGGAAAACCGTTAGGCGAAACACGGAGCTCGAAATTTTTATGGTGCCCATATAATTAATTATAATTATGAGCCTCAATTTTAAACTGTATTTATACCACTCATTTATGTAGATTGTGGAAATACAGGGTGTCCTCGAATTTACGTTTGAATTTTTTTCCACCTGTTGTAGCGGCTTTAGCTATAGCCGAAAGGTGGTTGTGATAGATACCTCAGGTGGTGCTTTGCGCGGTGGATTTTGGATCTAGAGGTTGGTTTTTTGAGTTCAAGTCAGGTCAAAAAATTTAGTAGTGTAGGTATTGATGTTGGGGAGCAACATTTATGACTATATTGTGAATGAAATTGTGACAAGCATTAATACGAGTAAATAGTTACTTATGTATGCTGAAGAGCTGAACACAGTTAAAAGTCCTTTCTTCCTTGGTTGCTTAAGATTTCCATAGGAGAGGCATATTCCTCTGATGGATTCAGCAAGATTTTTTGATTTAGGTAGGAGTAGGTACTCTTTTAAATTTAAAAATATGTTTTTTTTTCTGAGTTTATGAGAGGATTGGTAGGTAATTCGCATACCTACAGATATACTCGTAGGTCTTTTGAACCTATAATGAATATTGTATTTCTCTATGAGTTTTGAGAGGTAGGTAAATCGCTACAAAGAGGGGAAAATTGGGAAAACCGTTAGGCGAAACACGGAGCTCGAAATTTTTATGGTGCCCATATAATTAATTATAATTATGAGCCCCAATTTTAAACTGTATTTATACCACTCATTTATGTAGATTGTGGAAATACAGGGTGTCCTCGAATTTACGTTTGAATTTTTTTTCCACCTGCACTCTGTTGGTCCCAAAGGTGAACAGAATTTTACTTATAAAAACGTAAACACAGAATAGACGATAAATTTATCACCGATAAGAATATTTATTGTTGTTATAGTTTGCACTGAATACCTACTTGTTCTTTATGCGATTCCAATTGGACATTACTTTTTCGAGGAAACTTTTAAAGAACTTTCCTTAAAAAAGTCCCCAAGGGTGGGTGAAAATCAAGTCCCACCACTCTGTTGGTCCCAAAGGTGAACAGGATTTTACTTATAAAAACGTAAACACAGAATAGACGATAAATTTATCACCGATAAGAATATTTATTGTTGTTTTGTTTTGCACTGAATACCTACTTGTTCTTTCTGCGATTCCAATTGGACATTACTTTTTCGAGGAAACTTTTAAAGAACTTTCCTTAAAAAAGTCCCCAAGGGTGGGTGAAAATCAAGTCCAAAGTGCGGAAAAACACGTACCTATCCAATGTGGAATAAAACCAGTCCGTCATAACTAATATCCTTCTTATTTTGTGTCCCCTTCTCTCGTGTTCGGACGGGGTCGGCGTTTTTCGTCAGCCTCTAAGTCTGTAAGTTGCCAGCCCAATAAGAATATGTACCTAACTATGTAATACATAGCCTGTCAACAATTTCATGACACCCGGGACCACCCTGGATCCTTCTTATTTTGTGTCCCCTTCTCTCGTGTTCGGACGAGGTCGGCGTTTTTCGTCAGCCTCTGTAAGTTGCCAGCCCAATAAGAATATGTACCTAACTATGTAATACATAGCCTGTCAACAATTTCATGACACCCGGGACCACCCTGTATTAGGAAGTTACGTAGGAAGGTATATAATTACGATGCGTGTATAACAAATTACAGTCCAGTAAAGGAAACCCCGTAGTTAGACGCGCAGATAAATTACTAATTGCAATGTTCATTATTTTATTCAGAGATAGTAAAAAAAAAAAAACTCTTTCCAAAAACTTTCACGATGACCTCTATACATCAATCAAATGGTCCCAGGCTGATGGCTGTAAAGAATGTAAACGAGAACCACAAGTTCCACGGTAAAGTCCAAATCGTGCAAAGTTGGATGCCCGTCACTGTCATTTGAAGCCCAAGGGCAGACTGGTTTCCATGACGTGTGAGGGGGGCGTGGTTCAGTAATTTCGTCTGGATATTCCTTACATTAAGTCTTATTAAAGTATTCCTTACTTTATTAAAGTCCGTGGGGTTCAACATCTTCCAACTCATAAGTCATTTCATGCATACTCAAATAGTCCGTAGACCGTTATAGTCGTACACAGTACGGTAAAACCTAGAATCTTCAATCTCATCATTTGAACTTGAGACGAGATGAAGAACCTAACAATCAATCACGTAATAGCTAACTTTGTGGCCAAGTGGTTAAGTTCTCGACCTGGTGGTCGGAGGTGCTGGGTTCGAATCTTGGTTGGGACGAAATTTTTTGACCAATTTGTACATTAAGTCTTATTAAAGTATTCCTTACTTTATTAAAGTCCGTGGGGTTCAACATCTTCCAAGTCATAAGTCATTTCATGCATACTCAAATAGTCCCTAGACCGTATAGTCGTACACAGTACGGTAAAACCTAGAATCTTCAATCTCATCATTTGAATTTGAGACGAGATGAAGAACCTAACAATCAATCACGTAATTGCTACCTTTGTGGCCAAGTGGTTAAGTTCTCGACCTGGTGGTCGGAGGTGCTGGGTTCGAATCTTGGTTGGGACGAAATTTTTTGACCAATTTTTCAGTTCCCGGATAAGCATTGATTCAAAAGACCTAAACACCAAAGCTTTAGTTTAGCTTTTCAAAAGCTTCAGTTCAGAATTTCAAGTTGGAACTTGAAATTCACTTCGTTTTTTTCAACACGGGTTATTTACCTACGTTTTCACTCTTTCATTTCTCATACTGGTTAGAACTGCAACAAATTTTAAGCAATGACACTCGAATAACGAAATTTGGCCTCATAAACTGATTTTTATGACCAAATATTTCGAAACGAAAGCAAACCTCAGTCAGGTAAACCTACTGTAATTGTAATGGGACTACATGCTAAATAATAAAATAATGAGACCTACTTCGACAGTCGAAATAAAGTATTATAGGTACATACCTACCAATTACACTAAATATAATTTTATTAATAGGACAAAGCCGTAAAATTACTAAAATAACAATTAAAAAACTCATCAGAAAAGATCTCCTATCTTATATCCGGTTAAACTGTTATACATTAGACACCCTGTATATACATCAGTACCTCATACGTCATATAAGCCTGGAGATTTCATATGAGTAACAATTTATGGTTAGTATCAATTACTCGATTATTTTATTGTATTCTCGTACTCCAACTCTCTCTTTCCAAAAACTTTCACGATGACCTCTATACATCAATCAAATGGTCCCAGGCTGATGGCTGTAAAGAATGTAAAAAATTATTTGCGGTCGCTGACAGTAAATATTAATTATGAAATGGTGGCGGTTCGAGAAAAACCTGTTATCAATGGCATTGTTAACACGATCTTGGAATTCAATATGAACTCTTGTAAACTTGTACTGTTTCAAAACACATTGTACAAATACTATCATAATAAATTATATTATCATCATAAATGATTGATGGTTCAAGAATGGCCTCAAGAGTTTCAAGATGAAAATCTAGGTAGTTTTGAGTAAAACAGCCTTAAATAAAGTTTTTGATTTTCCATTGAAAAATATTGGGAGAATTTTACAAAAACTTTGATGAATATTGAAGATATCAAGATGATTCTGTTATATCTAGATTTCTCATTTATATATTAGGATAAACGCACATGTTTTGAAAAGCATTTCGAGTATTTGCAACAAAATAATATTTTGTTATTATCATCTGCGTTGAGTTTGTTTTACTTTGAATTATATTTGAATAATAAACGCTTCATATCTTTCGAGTAGCTAATTAATGTTAGCATCAATTTTAAGAGAAGTAGAGGAACATTTATATCTAGATTTCTCATTTAGGTATATATTAGGATAAACGCACATGTTTTGAAAAGCATTTCGAGTATTTGCAACAAAATAATATTTTGTTATTATCATCTGCGTTGAGTTGGTTTTACTTTGAATTATATTTGAATAATAAACGCTTCATATCTTTCGAGTAGCTAATTAATGTTAGCATCAATTTTAAGAGAAGAAGAGGAACATTGGGTGAAATTAATTTGCTCGAAGCGCAACAGAAATGTTCCCTCCCAAACGACACAGTTGTTTCAGAATATAATAATACATTATAATAACATAATATACCTATGTAATATAGGGAAGTTTTTAAGAAATATACCTGCCTACTTTACCTGCTTACCTGTTGGACCTCGAAACACCGTCATGTACTTACGAGTATTTGAGGGAATAATACTCGTATTGTTGTCATTGTTTAAGAGTCGAAAACATCAGTAGTTGACCAATCATCAATTACCTATGTATAACAGTCATTGTACCGTGAAACTTTGAAAATGGATCTTAAGAGTGTATAGGATAGGACTAAAAAGTCCCTTTATCCCCGTTACCTAAATGACGTCTTTTATTTATAGATGTGCATTTTTATTGATAACATAAATTGACAGATTGAAGTATTGAGAATAGAGATTATTACAAGTATTTTGTGTATAAAAAAGTAACGAAAACGGATCTTCCTTCCTGTTTCAGAATTCAAAATGCCCGAGGGTAACATCAAAATCAACCTGGGAGTGAACGAGCTCCAAGACAGCAAGAGTGGTCTTGGCAAGGCCCTGCTTGCTGAATTGGTTGGCAACCTCCTCCTCAACTTCTTCGGATGTCTGAGTTGTGTCAGTCTCCTGGAACAGCCCGCTGGTACTCCTCCCAATATTGTACTCATTGCCTTCACGTTTGGGCTGGTTATCTTCACATCCGTTCAGGTAAGTCTTCAACTTTTGCTGAATTCCCTTGGGGGTGGTAGCAAGTTCTACATGGAAGCTTAGACAGCAATAGGTTTCTCTTGCTCTCTAAGATTGGGTTGACTTTGAATTTCACAATGGAAATTTGTTTTTGTATGGCCTAAATCTAAAAACTGTGTCCACACAGAGTCGACGGCTGTCGACATCAGCGATTCACCTCGTCGATCTACGCCCGTCGACTGTGTGACACAGTTTTAAGTCTGTGTTATGCACGTTACAGGTATCTATGTATCAGATATCTGTAGGTATGTATGAAAGAAGAAAAAAAATATCTAATCTTAAAACTTGAGCTTTACAAATCTAATTTAGACCTAAATCCAATCTAACATCTAATGAAGAGTTGAAGAGTTCACGAGGAAGAATAAAATTATGAGGGTCCAATTTTTCAAGAAATGAATTGAATGACGTACTATTACTCATCACGGCCTCATGTTTTAGAAATGTAAGGGAACTGAAAAATATCAAAAACAATGCGGTTATGTGGGCAGTTATTATGGGAAACATAAAAATAATAACATATAAAACACAACAATCATAAACTTCATAACCGTTCGACCAAACTACCAAACCGATACACAGAAAACCCATACCTACTTACGCTTGGAAACGCACCCAAATTTTTACTTTCTATTACTACAGTTATCTATAGCGAAGCTATTACTGTAAAAGTAAGGAAGTATTGCAATCGATCCAAATTTTTAGAAATTACAAATAGATAGGATCTACCACCATTTTTCTTCTCGTGGACTCTTCAATACAAAATGTACAAATATACCGATGTATCTGTACCTACAAAATATACCAAGGGTACCTATGTACCTATAATGTAAAATATGTACCTCTAATGTATAGGATACCTACGGGGTGGTGCTATCATGTGACCTCTTGGGAAGCTTTTCCAAATAGCTCTTTGTAACTTGTCGTGCTTTTGGGACATTCGGGACCAGGACTCTCTTTTCTAGTCCCAGATTTTTGAAACTTTCTATTTGTACATTTTCTCAATTTGGCCCATTTCAATCAATCGAAATTTCAATGATTGTCTAGTTTGGAGTCCCTGCTTTTTGAGAGAACTTGAGCTTTTTCAACCAACAGTTTGCTCAAGAAAATCGCCCTATTTTAGGGTTCCCTACCTTTGACTATAGGTCGTGGACAGAGTCAGATATTACAGTTGCTATATCACTGAGTCATCTCATTTCCAATAACTCTTGATTTATGATTTGGTCCCAGATTTTTGAAACTTTCTATTTGTACATTTTTTCAATTTGGCCCATTTCAATCAATCGAAATTTCAATGATTGTCTAGTTTGGAGTCCCTGCTTTTTAAGAGAACTTGAGCTTTTTCAACCAACAGTTTGCTCAAGAAAATCGCCCTATTTTAGGGTTCCCTACGTTTGACTATAGGTCGTGGACAGAGTCAGATATTACAGTTGCTATATCACTGAGTCATCTCATTTCCAATAACTCTTGATTTATGATTTCCCACCTTCTATACTCCAATGTGCTCAAATGATGCTCATAACAAGCCATAAACCATAATATTAATAAATTATAATAAGTAATTATATGCGAGGTGAATTTCACTTGTCTTCCATCCTACATTGTAGTGCTGAAATAATTATGCTGATTGCCATGACAAAATAACCGCGGGCCCCATGACACAAGTGCCCTTCCAAAGATTAAAATTTTAGATGTAGGTATGTATATGAATAAATCCAGTTCTAGAGTTCCAAGTTTTAGCTTGACAATTTTGTATTAATTTGTCTGTTTATTTTGAGGTATATAATTGCCCTAGACCTAGGCGATAGTGAATAAAATGCCCTAGGCAACTAGGCAATAATTTCGCCCTTTGCTTGTAATTTCTTGTAAAATGTGCTAGCAGTTGGGCAAAATGGAAAATGCCCTAGGCATAAATGAAATGAAAAACCAATTACTTACCTCCCCAGTACAAACTGTATATCGTTAGTTCTACTAATTTCGATCAGTAGACACCCTGCATAGCGTTTTATTTGGACGAGGAAAAATTCTTACGCAGCCCAGAGTACGAACTCTTAATAAAGCTAAATTCCTGATGTTGATTAATAAGCGGATGTCTTTTCTCCCCACTGGTTCACAAGTGCTTGGTATAATTACTGTCATAGAGTAAACATTTTTTTTTTTTTCAATAAGAGTAAAGAAACACACAATCTAGTTAACAGCTTCAAGTGGTGGGAGTAAAGAAACATGGCTCATAAGAATAGAAAATTCCAGATGACTTAGTCTACTATAAAACATCTGGAATCTTCTACGATATCTACTTGAAATTTCGCTATGCAATGCAAAAAATAATGCAACACAATATAAGGAAAAAACGGATTCCTATCTACTTGCATCGTAATGCATCTTGATTTGTTTGTTGTTTTGTCCTCATGTCCAACATCTTATTCAACGTGCTTGCAATATTCGATCAATTTATAATTTATTAGGACATATATTTTTCTATTTTCTAGTTCTGTTTTCATTGAAAGCAGGTTAGCCCGTTTGAAATTCAGCTAAAAGCATGGCACATTTATGATACAGATGATTCTAAATTTTATTTCTAGCTTGCATGGAAGAGCGGAAAAAAAAACTTTTTGCCAAAACTCTTTCTGAATACACAGATATAATTTATAGGGTCATTGTGGATTCGGAGAAGAAAATTTATACATAGGTACCTACCTCAACGAATTATTACAAAACAATCTGGAATTTCAAACTGTTTATGAGTTAATTTTTATGGGCTCGTTTATAATAGGCGACATTTTTTAGTAACGATTTATTTTTGAGGAAAATGCTTAAAATAACAAAGCCGAAAATTCCATTCGATAGAAATTTCTTATTGAATTTTAATCACCCAAGAGTCGTTAATGCTTCATAAAAAACGGACGTCTCTAATTATGGCATTGTCAACCGAGTATTGACGTGTGAAATGTGTTTTCAATATGTTTTGGTGACGAGTGCCCAAAATTTTAGCAACTCAAGACCACCCGTCACTGAATTTCCAAGTGCCAAAAAGGGGCAACAATTAATAACATCGATATTGTTGACAGAATTTATTAATTTCTAGATGACTCATATCGCGATGGGTGGGTTACCGATATACCGAATGGACTAATATTTTCATTTTGATAAACACAATCACGTTTCTATAATTGAACGAGCAAATAGTAAATAGATAACAATAATAAATAAATAAATGCGATTAATGAGCCAGTAAAATAGACAGTGCTAAATTAGAGAAACTAATTCAATACACAGTACTTCTAGAATTTTGACGATGTTATTTTTTTACTTTTTTTTATCGAATTTTCTTATAATAGTACAGCATGTTACCATACAGCTAAAAGAAAAAAGAAATCGCTATTATTTTTTCTTGCGACGCGACGCAATGGTATAGTGTAAAAATATCTTTTCTCCATCATGTACCGATAATATTTTACAATATTAATCTTCTCTAATGATAGAAAATATCTGCATCAATATCTTGATTTATGTTTCAATTCTGCTCTTGTCCAAGTAATCGTCAATAATAAGTTTCCATGTTGTCGTAGTGTTTCACTTCTGCTGTTGTATAAGTAATTTTCAATAATTTATGTTTAATTTTTCCTATTGTACAAGAAATCTTCATTATGTCTTGATTTATGTTTCAGTTTTGCTGCGATGTATATTCTCTGGTGATGGATACTTGTTCGTATATTACGAAAGAAAAACTGGAAAACATCGATTGTGAACTGGTTGCCACTGTTTATACCATGTTGAAACAAACGCGGGTATTGGGCTTTTCGTGAGGTAAGTATTAAAAATTCATGTCGATTTATATTGATGTAGGCATATCGATTTATAGGTGCGAAAAGCAATTTTTTTATTGTTATTAAAAACGTTCAAGATTTTTTTCTTCTTTTTTTTCACAACGTTGTAAATTGAAAATAATAAAGACCCTATGAAAATAAAAAAATAAGGACGGTGATTTAATTGTATAAACATAAATAAATAAAATATATTTAAATGTTATCTCAAAACAAGGAGCTTTTAGGAAAATCCTCCTTTCTCAAATCCTTAAAACTAAAAATAAAAGATGGGTCATATTAATTTATGTGATAATTTTGTTCCTCTTTGGTAATATTTGGTCTACAGAATGGATTGTTAGATGAGTAGGTGGACGTAGATGGTCTGTCAAGGTCACATACTTAGGTAGGTACGATGATATTTTCTATTGAAATCACGTTTTTAAACATATAAACTTTGAAACTTCTTTGCGAAAATATGTCCTCTTTAGACCTTCCTGACCAAGCATTTCCTCTTATAACAACCCACATGTAGGCATTATTTTTAAAAGAGGTACACAAATTGTTTATAAAGTAATATAACCAATAAATTATTACAATAATAAAAAAAGGAGAACTTGGCAGAAACTCACAATGAATATATTACAGTACATTTGAGATACAGAAGTAGGTTGGTTTATTAATTTAGTACGGTTGAGAATAAAATAGAAGATACACGGTAAAAATGGATTCAGGTACTATCTATTTTCAAGATTTTATCTGTAATAATTCTACATTCTTTGAATCACGAACTGATTGATATAAAAGCAACATTGGTATATGCATTGCCAGTTTCTGCTTGGATCGAAATACAAACATAATGCTTAGTAAAACTTAAATATTATGTTTGAACAAATAAAGTATAAATAGAGAGGTAAAAATAATGAAAATCTTAAGACTATTTAATTTGATTTGAAGGTTTATCTAACCGAGGAATATTCGAATGCCAATCCGTTTCAGACAAGCTGAATATCCCAATCCATATCAGACAAGCTGAATACTAACCGCTACTCTTACAAATAGATCCTCTGCCTTACTCGCTATCAGACTACTAAGGAAGGTTCTGTCAGTGCAAATTATACTTCAAACAAGAAATCACAAGAGCAATGTAGTTTCGGGAACTATAAACTGAGTTTGTAAAAATGAAGGGTACAGTTATCGAGTTTACAGTGAGAAGGAAAAGATTGCGAATGTTAACAACGTTAAAAGCAGTGTATTTTGACAGCACATGATTCAGAAATACTTAGGTAGGTACAGATATCTAAAGATGACAACAATACTTTCTTTAGTTAGTCGAATTTCGTAATAAATACGAAATCCTTAACTTTGTGTCGGACCTCTTACACTCAGAATATATCTAGAAGCAAGATAACTTCCAAGATGTCAATTTTTACGAAATATTATGGTCCCCAAATTTGTCTACCTATCTTTCATGTGCTGCACATTGCTGATGTATTACACAAAACAAGAAACACAACATTAACACATAATTAATAAACTTAAGCACACGTGGTTACAAAGACACAACCTATATTAATTCACTCCATTACGTTCAAAGGAAGGGATTAGTGTTGATGTATTTTAACTCCAGGAATGATCAGCGGTACTATTGTTACGGAGTTTCCATTCCCAGAATTTACTGGTATGTTAAACAATGTTAGTCTTCCTGTTATTTACGTTCAAAATTGGTATTCTAGTTATGGGGTGTCTAGAGCTTGTGGTGATATCTCATTTTCAAAAAACGTCTAACCAATATTGTTTACCCTAAAGTCCTTAACAAAATAATGAGATCCAAAAGTTTATAATACAAAAGTTGAATTTCTCTTCCTTTTGAAAAAGGAATAAATGTCCGAGTAAATTTACAAGTGAAATATTGTCAATCGCGTAATGGAGTTATTCTAAATGTACAAAGAAATACAGAGAACAAATAAAAACAATTAAAAATACGAAATAAAACATTGGTTGTACGAAACGTCCGAAATATAAAACCAAATAAATACGTTCAAATGTTTATAGGCAGTTCTGAGAAACTTTGTCATCGGTGAAGTGGTTGCTTCTAGAGTTCTCAGGTTTTACAATATAGTTTCTATGTTGAGTAACATCTAGGCCATGTTATCATCATGCTTGTTTAATCTCTTCAACTGAAACAACAACACATCAAAGGAAATTGTAAATAATTAAGTCGACAATATTGTTCATTGTTAAGACGCACTCGCTTTGAATACAAATAAATCTAGTCGTAAGTCTATCTGAATTATACATCGTATATGAGGACGTAAGTAGAATTGAACATTTTATTGAACACTTTATTGCACACGAGTCTAGTTCAAGGCTTTGTGCATTAAACAATTACTTATGGTAAAAATAAAACCTAATACCTCTAGGTAACACACTTGTTAGGTACTAGAATAGAAAAACAGTCATCTGTTGTTAGTAGAATAGATGATCTCAAGTGGAGCTGAATAGTAGAAAGAGCAGTTAGATAAATATTTTAGTTTATGTGATAAAAATGGTTAGTAATATACATAAACAAAAAAAGTACAAAGATGTAAGAAGTACATGATACATATTTGAATTTGAAAGTACATAGGTACTAAACTTATATTTAGCTCATAATAATGTATGGCCCCCGATATTGTCTCTACTGTTAAATTTATTGTTATACCTACTTTTCATTGTATCCTACTGAAAATGTTCTGTTACCATTACCAAATATAAATAAAAAGTATTTGTCTCAAAAAATATAAAAGAAAATTCCATTCGATAGTTGTTTTGGGGTCTCTCTCGAAACAAAATTCAGGTACATCTTTGACCATGATAGAATAGAATAGGGAATAGGACGGTAAAGATTGCAGCAGTTTAAATGAAATCAGCCGATTACTTCCCTTCCTAGAGAATTAAGAAAGTAAAAAAGAGAGATGATTTAAACTGCATTTCATGAGTGAAAGATGTAGAAGTTATGTAGGTAGATACTTTTAATAGATTAGTATTTGTAACACTATTATTAGATTATTCTTGGTACTTTTAATAGATTATTATTTGTAATACCATTATTATTCTTGGTATTTTTAATAGGAGGTTTTTCCGCCACACACGTTCCGACGAGACGGTCTGACCGAAGGTCTATGTGTGAAGACATTAGACCTAATTTAGACTGCGAGAGTAAAGGGCCCACTCTATCCTATGCTGGCAGTATTTTGGGGTCTCTCTCGAAACAATATTCAGGTACATCTTTGACCATGATAGAATAGAATAGGGAATTGGACGGTAAATATTGCAATGAAATCAGCCGATTACTTCCCTTCCTAGAGAATTAAGAAAGTAAAAAAAGAGAAGATTTAAACTGCATTTCATGAGTGAAAGATGTAGAAGTTATATAGGTAGATACTTTTAATAGATTATTATTTGTAACACTATTATTAGATTATTCTTGGTACTTTTAATAGATTATTATTTGTAATACCATTATTATTCTTGGTATTTTTAATAGATTATTATTTGTAACACCATTATTAGATTATTCTTATCTAATAGGAAAGATGGATAGATCTATAGTGCTTCCGTAATCCCCTGATATAATTAGTCGATATGAGTAATAATTGGAATTTATTATTACGTTCATACACACGCGAGTATGTTACGTTCCTAGGTTGACAATCTCTTAGTGTCATAATCACTTACCATTCTAGCTATGAATTACTAATAACTGATAATTATAATATTACTATTTTTATTATTACGTTCATACACACGCGAGTATGTTACATTCCTAGGTTGACAATCTCTTAGTGTCATAATCACTTACCATTCTAGCTATGAATTACTAATAACTGATAATTATAATATTACTATTTCATAACCAATTGAAATATTTTACGCAAGAAAGGCCTCACCCTGTGGTCCCTTTTTGGTGTATCCTACTGAAAATGTTCTGTTACCATTACCAAATATAAATAAAAAGTATTTGTCTCAAAAAATATAAAACAGGATGTGTGAGAGGGAGAGAGAAAGAAAGAAAGAGAGAGAGAGTTTTAGTGGATGTGCCAAAATTTCGTGAAGCATAATATATGAGAGTGAAAAAAGTAGAGGGAGCAATGATGATACGTTTCCCTAGGAAAAAAAAAGCAAATGGTGTAAAAAAAGCACCTTGGAAAAGCATTGGGAATAGGGGTCCAATTATGAAAGAAGTCCTGAAGGTTCTGAAGATAAAAGTGGATTAGCCAGGAAAACAAAGGAGGAGAAGAAGAAGAAGAAGAAAAAGCATTGGGAATGGGAGGACCAATTATGAAAGAAGTAGTCGGTGCGGGGGTTAATGAGGTTAATATTAATTACCATTGGATTTTATTTACGTACTTCCTTATCTTCAACCAGGACGGGGCTGTATTCTCCGATGCTGGGTGCGACAAACAGATAGGTGTAGAGCAGACCGGCAACCAGACCTCCCAGAGAGGGTCCAGCCCAGTATACCTGAGGAGGAGGAGAGAACAAAACAGGTCATGATTACAAAATCTATGATTACAAAAATACATAATAAACTTTAGAGTAGAAAATACCTACTTTGTTTATCCTTCCCGAATAGGACTGAAAAGTTCCCTTTTTTATGTTTTTTTTTTCAACTGTTATTTAAAGTGGCAGGATTTTCCTTAAGGATCTTTTCGACCCAATAACAAACTCTTCCACCTAAAAATTTGTTCAAGAGATGTGCACTAAGGGTAGCAAATACATAAAATCAGTTCACAAATACATATGCAATGAAAAACAGGGCTACTAAGGGCCCAGATAGCGCGATCAGTATAATTAAAATTTAGCCTCTAATTTGTTTGAGACCAAGGCGCTTAAAACTTGAAGAGAGTTTTTCCTGCCGAGATAAAACTGAAGTCTCTTTTCCCTCGAGTGATTTGAGAATTCATATCGGCTAATTATTTGAGTAAATATTGACGTTCAAGCAGATTCACTGAAATTACTGCAGTACATAGATTTGCTCAAAGAAATCATGAGAGCAGCAAGCATGTGTATCCGGGGGGGCTCGCTCCCGATTTATTTTGGGAGAGAGTCTCCTCGGATACGAAGATGGAGTATCCTGGTGGGGATGAAGAGACGTGTCATAAGAGTGGTCCCCGTTCTATCAAAGAAGAGGCTTTAGTTTGTTTGACTGAATTTTTAATAAATCCTATTTTGCTATTATCGTCTCAAGGTAGGAAGTAAACCGTTCAGAGAATTAGTGCTAATTATTCAGGGGGAATAAACTTACCCAGTGGTCGGTCCAGATGTTGGCAACAACGGCAGATCCAAAGGTTCTGGCGGGGTTCATGCTAGCTCCGGTGAAGTCGACCTGAAATTATAAAATAAAATTAGGTTAAAAAAGAAAAAAAAAGTAGGGAATTTGTAAAACTCCTTCCGAAAATTTCGTATGTTTCTCCAATTTTTTTGCTTTCCTTTTAGAAGTAAATAGATTGGTATAGATTGGATCATAGTAAATAAAATTTCCTATAAACACCTTGAAGTTTTTCCATTGAAAAAATGTTGGGAGGATTTCACAAGAACTCGTATATCTCGATGAATAATGGAAATATGAACACGATTATTTTTGCACCTGATTTTTACTACATTCTGCATTAGGAAAGCCGTTTTATCCAAAAAGGGACCACAGGGTGAGGCCTTTCTTGCGTAAAATATTTCAATTGGTTATGAAATAGTAATATTATAATTATCAGTTATTAGCATATCTCGATGAATAATGGAAATATGAACATGATTATTTTTGCACCTGATTCTTACTACATTCTGCATTAGGAAAGCCGTTTTACCCAAAAAGGGACCACAGGGTGAGGCCTTTCTTGCGTAAAATATTTCAATTGGTTATGAAATAGTAATATTATAATTATCAGTTATTAGTAATTCATAGCTAGAATGGTAAGTGATTATGACACTAAGAGATTGTCAACCTAGGAATAATTAATAAATGGTGTTACCAAATAATAATCTATTAAAAATTACCAAGAATAATAATGTTGATTACAACATAATAATCCTATTAAAATACCAGGAATAATCTATAATAGTGTTACAAATAATAATCTATTTAAAAGTATCTACCTATATAAATTTCTAATCTTTCACTCATGAAATGCAGTTTAAAATCTCTCTCTTTTTTTAACTTTCTTATTTCTCCTAGGAAGGAGAAGTAATCGGCTGATTTTCATTGTAATTATTACCGCCGGCATATCTATAGAGTGTGCCCTCATTTTACTCTCGTAGTCTAAATCATGGTCTAAAGTCTGTAACATAGTACCTTCGAGGTCAGACCGTCTCGTCGGAAAACGTGTGTGGCACGAAAACCTCGAGACCTTTAGTTTATTATAAAATTTGATCTGTCAGACCATCTGGACGTAGAGACGGCTGGGTGCACCGGAATTACTCTTGCAGCACCTAGGTCTTTCAGACCGTCTGACAGAGAACGTGTTGACGGGATATCTTGGAGCTCTCGGTCGGTCAGCTAACCGTCCACGTAGGAACGGTGTGTGAGAGCGGAATATCTTTCCGAGACCTAGGTCTGTCAGACCGTCTGACAGTAGGAACGTGTGTGACGGGAATATCTTGAGACCTAGGTCTGTCAGACTATCTGACAGTAGGAACGTGTGTGACGGAAAAACCTCGAGACCTAGGTCTGTCAGACGATCTAAGAGTGAATGGCTGACCTTATGTATATTTGATGATGACTGGTAATAGTTCTGTTTTACTTACAGCAGCCAAGTGTCCCAGGGCGACAGTAAGTCCAATAGCCAGGGCAGCAGGGGCTTTGGCATGGGGTTTGTTGCCGTCACACACTCCGAAGATAACCAGAACCAGGACGAAGCCCAGGAAGAATTCAATGCCCATTCCTTGGACGGGAGTCAGGTGCTTGTTCAGAGTGGTCAGGCCCAGGTTTCCTTGGAAATCGGCAGGAGTAAGAGCCTGGGAATTTGAGAATAAGTGTGACATTTCATTCAAATAACGACCGGGATGAAAAACTCAGCAAACACTTAAAACAGATATCCCTCCCCCATTTCCCGATTTTGGACCGATTGCAATACTTTTTCGTGGCACTTTGAATGAACCAGTTTCCAATGGATCAGTAAAGTTAAGCAACGTGGTTGGTATCCGGATGGTTGACCTTCTGGATAATTGCAAGCTGCTGACTTTTCCCGGCCCCACTCGAGCTGAGTGAGGTTAATTTTAGGAGGCGAATAGCTTGTCGCCAAATGGAATATAAAATCCCATCACTAAAAACCTTACCAGTTCTACATTGATGGAGTAACTCTGTAGCTTTGTGAATTTCCATAAATGGAATTTATATGAATTTATATTTTTGAAAAGAAGAGTTATACATTGACGTCAAAGTCCTGTATACAAAAAAGTTAATGACTAGCTATCCGTTCGTTTCTCAATTCTAGTCATCCAGTTAAATCACAAGTTCAGTTCTTACCTTCAAGATGAGACTACCAGAGATGGCCCCGATGCATTGAGCAACCACATAGAACACGGCACGAATGATGCTGACTTTGCCTGTAGCCAACATACCCACTGTTACAGCAGGATTGAAATGACCACCGCTCACATGTCCTAGCGCCTGGAAATAAATGGATAGGCCACGAGTTAGATACGGATATAAAACAGTGGTTGAAGAATCGACGCAAGAAGGACCTAACGGCGTAATCCTCCTTATGTTAAAACGGGTTTTATCTTTTTGTGTAAAACAGCTTTCCCAATGCGAAATTTTGTTGGGAATTTGTTGCAAAAAGAATCATCTTGATATCTTCAATATTCATCAAAGTTTTTGTAAAATTCTCCCAATATTTTTCAATGGAAAATCAAAAACTTTATTTAAGGCTGTTTTACTCAAAACTACCTAGATTTTCATCTTGAAACTCTTGAGGCCATTCTTGAACCATCAATCATTTATGATGATAATATAATTTATTATGATAGTATTTGTACAATGTGTTTTGAAACAGTACAAGTTTACAAGAGTTCATATTGAATTCCAAGATCGTGTTAACAATGCCATTGATAACAGGTTTTTCTCGAACCGCCACCATTTCATAATTAATATTTACTGTCAGCGACCGCAAATAATTTATTTCGTCAACTCACTCAATATTGACATTGTTTATTTTATTACAATTCAATGTTTAAACGAAATATGAAAATGAAATACATGTATTATACTTTATAATTTTATAAGTATGAATTAAAGTTGGTAAAAGAGGAGGCAATGCTTTTTTTTTTTTTTTTAATTATTCTTAAAAGTATGTACCTACGAGTAAATTCTGAAATTCCAAGTGCAGCATGTCAAATGACACCGTCAGGCCTTAATGGGCTAAAAGTAGGCTCTAGTTTATTTCCCTTCTTTCCTCCTACCCTCTATTTATTTATTTATTTATTATTGTTATCTATTTACTATTTGCTCGTTCAATTATAGAAACGTGATTGTGTTTATCAAAATGAAAATATTAGTCCATTCGGTATATCGGTAACCCACCCATCGCGATATGAGTCATCTAGAAATTAATAAATTCTGTCAACAATATCGATGTTATTAATTGTTGCCCCTTTTTGGCACTTGGAAATTCAGTGACGGGTGGTCTTGAGTTGCTAAAATTTTGGGCACTCGTCACCAAAACATATTGAAAACACATTTCACACGTCAATACTCGGTTGACAATGCCATAATTAGAGACGTCCGTTTTTTATGAAGCATTAACGACTCTTGGGTGATTAAAATTCAATAAGAAATTTCTATCGAATGGAATTTTCGGCTTTGTTATTTTAAGCATTTTCCTCAAAAATAAATCGTTACTAAAAAATGTCGCCTGTTATAAATGAGCCCATAAAAATTAACTCATAAACAGTTTGAAATTCCAGATTGTTTTGTAATAATTCGTTGAGGTAGGTACCCATGTATAAATTTTCTTCTCCGAATCCACAATGACCCTATAAATTATATCTGTGTATTCAGAAAGAGTTTTGGCAAAAAGTTTTTTTTCCGCTCTTCCATGCAAGCTAGAAATAAAATTTAGAATCATCTGTATCATAAATGTGCCATGCTTTTAGCTGAATTTCAAACGGGCTAACCTGCTTTCAATGAAAACAGAACTAGAAAATAGAAAAATATATGTCCTAATAAATTATAAATTGATCGAATATTGCAAGCACGTTGAATAAGATGTTGGACATGAGGACAAAACAACAAACAAATCAAGATGCATTACGATGCAAGTAGATAGGAATCCGTTTTTTCCTTATATTGTGTTGCATTATTTTTTGCATTGCATAGCGAAATTTCAAGTAGATATCGTAGAAGATTCCAGATGTTTTATAGTAGACTAAGTCATCTGGAATTTTCTATTCTTATGAGCCATGTTTCTTTACTCCCACCACTTGAAGCTGTTAACTAGATTGTGTGTTTCTTTACTCTTATTGAAAAAAAAAAAAATGTTTACTCTATGACAGTAATTATACCAAGCACTTGTGAACCAGTGGGGAGAAAAGACATCCGCTTATTAATCAACATCAGGAATTTAGCTTTATTAAGAGTTCGTACTCTGGGCTGCGTAAGAATTTTTCCTCGTCCAAATAAAACGCTATGCAGGGTGTCTACTGATCGAAATTAGTCTCCGTTATTCTAACAGTGTGACAACTGGAATATTTGGAGAGATCGATTCAAGAGGACATCAAGCCCATTTCCGGCAAAATTGAGTCGTGCAAGTTATCTTTGAGCTGTACCTGAGGATGAGGGTTTACCATTTACTAGACATTAATGGCCAGGACCAAGATCAAAGCTTAAACTTATTTTGATAAAATTAACATGCCCACCCAGTGGTGCGTAAGATTACAATCACCCTGTATAGAGAGAAGAAGAAGAAAAATCCACCACGCTTGAGAAGAATAAATAAAGAAAAAATGTGTAGGTGGCTAACAGGCCGCAAATTTATACCTAGGTACATGTGTGATGTATGAGTTTAAACCTACGTTAGTCACAAACGACAATATGATACGCATGTTTATTTGACAATTTGAATTGTCTGCGAGAGCGAATTTGTATTCTGAATTGCTCGAAGACAGATTTCGTTAGGGGAGAATTATTTGTTAAAACTACAATGTAAAATATTTTGTGTTAATAAATCTACAAATTATTATAATTTCGTGTTAATAAATCCACACATCTTGTTGAGAAATCTAAGAGTTAATCTAAATTATTTATTTTTCGGGGAAGCTGGAGAGCCTTGTCACAATTTTTGTGGGTATCACAGAGCTTAGGTGTAGGGTTGAGCTTATGCGAATCTAGTACCTATGATACCCACTCTGTAACAGTTGTTTAGGCCAGCCACTCACTATCAGGTACACCTGATCAGGTCTACCCGATAGTGTGCGTGATCATCAGGTGTCAGGTATACCTGATCAGGTGTACCTGTCAGGTCTACCTGATAGTGAGTGGCTGGCCTTATTTCGTGTTAGTCTGTCAGTGAAAAAAGACAAAAACAACCAAAGGACGGTTGTTTATTCTGTCATCACCATTCGGCTACAGCTGAAGCCGCTACAACAAGAACTGAATCATTGACGTTCATACACTACCCAAGCATTAGATAAAGAGTTGGATAAGAATAAAATCAAGCGGAAAATTAAACGTCAATTAGACGAGTTAGGGAAGAAAGTGTTTCGAATTAGAAATTAGTGGAGATGCCTCAACTACTATATTAGCAACGTGCGATTACTGTTTCCAGTATTGAAGAGTCCACGAGAAGAAAAATGGTGGTAGATCCTATCTATTTGTAATTTCTAAAAATTTGGATCGATTGCAATACTTCCTTACTTTTACAGTAATAGCTTCGCTATAGATAACTGTAGTAATAGAAAGTAAAAATTTGGGTGCGTTTCCAAGCGTAAGTAGGTATGGGTTTTCTGTGTATCGGTTTGGTAGTTTGGTCGAACGGTTATGAAGTTTATGATTGTTGTGTTTTATATGTTATTATTTTTATGTTTCCCATAATAACTGCCCACATAACCGCATTGTTTTTGATATTTTTCAGTTCCCTTACATTTCTAAAACATGAGGCCGTGATGAGTAATAGTACGTCATTCAATTCATTTCTTGAAAAATTGGACCCTCATAATTTTATTCTTCCTCGTGAACTCTTCAACTCTTCATTAGATATTAGATTAGATTTAGGTCTAAATTAGATTTGTGAAGCTCAAGTTTTAAGATTAGATATTTTTTTTCTTCTTTCATACATACCTACAGATATCTGATACATAGATACCTGTAACGTGCATAACACAGACTTAAAACTGTGTCACACAGTCGACGGGCGTAGATCGACGAGGTGAATCGCTGATGTCGACAGCCGTCGACTCTGTGTGGACACAGTTTTTAGATTTAGGCCATACAAAAACAAATTTCCATTGTGAAATTCAAAGTCAACCCAATCTTAGAGAGCAAGAGAAACCTATTGCTGTCTAAGCTTCCATGTAGAACTTGCTACCACCCCCAAGGGAATTCAGCAAAAGTTGAAGACTTACCTGAACGGATGTGAAGATAACCAGCCCAAACGTGAAGGCAATGAGTACAATATTGGGAGGAGTACCAGCGGGCTGTTCCAGGAGACTGACACGAGGGATATCTGTTTTAAGTGTTTGCTGAGTTTTTCATCCCGGTCGTTATTTGAATGAAATGTCACACTTATTCTCAAATTCCCAGGCTCTTACTCCTGCCGATTTCCAAGGAAACCTGGGCCTGACCACTCTGAACAAGCACCTGACTCCCGTCCAAGGAATGGGCATTGAATTCTTCCTGGGCTTCGTCCTGGTTCTGGTTATCTTCGGAGTGTGTGACGGCAACAAACCCCATGCCAAAGCCCCTGCTGCCCTGGCTATTGGACTTACTGTCGCCCTGGGACACTTGGCTGCTGTAAGTAAAACAGAACTATTACCAGTCATCAATTCATCATCGAATATACATAAGGTCAACCATTCACTCTTAGATCGTCTGACAGACCTAGGTCTCGAGGTTTTTCCGTCACACACGTTCCTACTGTCAGATAGTCTGACAGACCTAGGTCTCGAGGTTTTTCCGCCACACACGTTCCTACTGTCAGACGGTCTGACAGACCTAGGTCTCAAGATATTCCCGTCACACACGTTCCTACTGTCAGATAGTCTGACAGACCTAGGTCTCAAGATATTCCCGTCACACACGTTCCTACTGTCAGACGGTCTGACAGACCTAGGTCTCACCAGTTTCCAATGGATCAGTAATGTTAAGCAACGTGGTTGGTATCCGGATGGTTGACCTTCTGGATAATTGCAAGCTGCTGGCTTTTCCCGGCCCCACTCGAGCTGAGTGAGGTTAATTTTAGGAGGCGAATAGCTTGTCGCCAAATGGAATATAAAATCCCATCACTAAGTTATAAATGAGCCCATAAAAATTAACTCATAAACAGTTTGAAATTCCAGATTGTTTTGTAATAATTCGTTGAGGTAGGTACCCATGTATAAATTTTCTTCTCCGAATCCACAATGACCCTATAAATTATATCTGTGTATTCAGAAAGAGTTTTGGCAAAAAGTTTTTTTTCCGCTCTTCCATGCAAGCTAGAAATAAAATTTAGAATCATCTGTATCATAAATGTGCCATGCTTTTAGCTGAATTTCAAACGGGCTAACCTGCTTTCAATGAAAACAGAACTAGAAAATAGAAAAATATATGTCCTAATAAATTATAAATTGATCGAATATTGCAAGCACGTTGAATAAGATGTTGGTATGACGTATGAGGTACTGATGTATATACAGAGTGTCCAATGTATAACAGTTTAACCGGATATAAGATAGGAGATCTTTTCTGATGAGTTTATTAATTGTTATTTTAGTGATTTTACGGCTTTGTCCTATTAACAAAATTATATTTAGTGTAATTGGTAGGTATGTACCTATAATACTTTATTTCGACTGTCAAAGTAGGTCTCATTATTTTATTATTTAGCATGAAGTCCCATTACAATTACAGTAGGTTTACCTGACTGAGGTTTGCTTTCGTTTCGAAATATTTGGTCATAAAAATCAGTTTATGAGGCCAAATTTCGTTATTCGAGTGTCATTGCTTAAAATTTGTTGCAGTTCTAACCAGTATGAGAAATGAAAGAGTGAAAACGTAGGTAAATAACCCGTGTTGAAAAAAAGCGGCTGCAGGGTATTGTGCCTCTTTCGTCTCTTTCTAATGGGCCTTTGCGTGTTAAGTGCCATTTCAGGTTTAGGCACGTTCGAACCTACGGGCAGTGACAGTAAACTTCGGGTCCCGTGCTGGACGGGCCCAAAGGCTACTGCACACTCCCCCCCGCACCAGTCCATTAAAGCACGAGGTATGACGGGCATCGTAATTCAGAATAATTTCATAGGGGGATGAAATAGGGCACCCCAAGTTGTAGCAAGGTTCAGGTATTCAGTGCAAAGTACGTTATGAGTTTAGTCAGGGGATGCGTGGCGGAGATTATCAGCATGGTCATGCCGGTTGGACTCTTACGAAGGTTAGACGTGCCGCTGAGTAAACTTAAACTCTGCGTCTGGTGCACTTCTTGGGATTGTTAGTTGAGTGCATTAACGATGAAACACCGTTTCACCAATTCCAAAGCACAGCTTGGGGACCACCAGCCTCCACGACCCGGAAGCTCTACGAACCAATCCCTGCTCTTGAAAACCAACTGTGGTTAAAAAGTCAAGGGCCTATGTAACTAATTGTTGCTGGATTTTGTGGCTTGTTCGAAATCCAATCGAAAGTTATTCGAAGTCAGGAGTCTTATACTAGTTCAACCTCTGAACTTTAAGTGAAGCGCAAGGAATAAACAAAAAAAAAA
>NW_007377733.1:246483-251207 GCF_000475195.1 Diaphorina citri
TTTATTTATTTATTATTGTTATCTATTTACTATTTGCTCGTTCAATTATAGAAACGTGATTGTGTTTATCAAAATGAAAATATTAGTCCATTCGGTATATCGGTAACCCACCCATCGCGATATGAGTCATCTAGAAATTAATAAATTCTGTCAACAATATCGATGTTATTAATTGTTGCCCCTTTTTGGCACTTGGAAATTCAGTGACGGGTGGTCTTGAGTTGCTAAAATTTTGGGCACTCGTCACCAAAACATATTGAAAACACATTTCACACGTCAATACTCGGTTGACAATGCCATAATTAGAGACGTCCGTTTTTTATGAAGCATTAACGACTCTTGGGTGATTAAAATTCAATAAGAAATTTCTATCGAATGGAATTTTCGGCTTTGTTATTTTAAGCATTTTCCTCAAAAATAAATCGTTACTAAAAAATGTCGCCTGTTATAAATGAGCCCATAAAAATTAACTCATAAACAGTTTGAAATTCCAGATTGTTTTGTAATAATTCGTTGAGGTAGGTACCCATGTATAAATTTTCTTCTCCGAATCCACAATGACCCTATAAATTATATCTGTGTATTCAGAAAGAGTTTTGGCAAAAAGTTTTTTTTCCGCTCTTCCATGCAAGCTAGAAATAAAATTTAGAATCATCTGTATCATAAATGTGCCATGCTTTTAGCTGAATTTCAAACGGGCTAACCTGCTTTCAATGAAAACAGAACTAGAAAATAGAAAAATATATGTCCTAATAAATTATAAATTGATCGAATATTGCAAGCACGTTGAATAAGATGTTGGACATGAGGACAAAACAACAAACAAATCAAGATGCATTACGATGCAAGTAGATAGGAATCCGTTTTTTCCTTATATTGTGTTGCATTATTTGCATTGCATAGCGAAATTTCAAGTAGATATCGTAGAAGATTCCAGATGTTTTATAGTAGACTTAAGTCATCTGGAATTTTCTATTCTTATGAGCCATGTTTCTTTACTCCCACCACTTGAAGCTGTTAACTAGATTGTGCGTTTCTTTACTCTTATTGAAAAAAAAATGTTTACTCTATAACAGTAATTATACCAAGCACTTGTGAACCAGTGGGGAGAAAAGTCATCCGCCTATTAATCAACATCAGGAATTTAGCTTTATTAAGAGTTCGTAGTCTGGGCTGCGTAAGAATTTATCCTCGTCCAAATAAAACGCTATGCAGGGTGTCTACTGATCGAAATTAGTCTCCGTTATTCTAACAGTGTGACAACTGGAATATTTGGAGAGATCGATTCAAGAGGACATCAAGCCCATTTCCGGCAAAATTGAGTCGTGCAAGTTATCTTTGAGCTGTACCTGAGGATGAGGGTTTACCATTTACTAGACATTAATGGCCAGGACCAAGATCAAAGCTTAAACTTATTTTGATAAAATTAACATGCCCACCCAGTGGTGCGTAAGATTACAATCACCCTGTATAGAGAGAAGAAGAAGAAAAATCCACCACGCTTGAGAAGAATAAATAAAGAAAAAATGTGTAGGTGGCTAACAGGCCGCAAATTTATACCTAGGTACATGTGTGATGTATGAGTTTAAACCTACGTTAGTCACAAACGACAATATGATACGCATGTTTATTTGACAATTTGAATTGTCTGCGAGAGCGAATTTGTATTCTGAATTGCTCGAAGACAGATTTCGTTAGGGGAGAATTATTTGTTAAAACTACAATGTAAAATATTTTGTGTTAATAAATCTACAAATTATTATAATTTCGTGTTAATAAATCCACACATCTTGTTGAGAAATCTAAGAGTTAATCTAAATTATTTATTTTTCGGGGAAGCTGGAGAGCCTTGTCACAATTTTTGTGGGTATCACAGAGCTTAGGTGTAGGGTTGAGCTTATGCGAATCTAGTACCTATGATACCCACTCTGTAACAGTTGTTTAGGCCAGCCACTCACGATCAGGTACACCTGATCAGGTCTACCCGATAGTGTGCGTGATCATCAGGTGTCAGGTATACCTGATCAGGTGTACCTGTCAGGTCTACCTGATAGTGAGTGGCTAGCCTTATTTCGTGTTAGTCTGTCAGTGAAAAAAGACAAAAACAACCAAAGGACGGTTGTTTATTCTGTCATCACCACTCGGCTACAGCTGAAGCCGCTACAACAAGAACTGAATCATTGACGTTCATGTACTGCCCAAGCATTAGATAAAGAGTTGGATAAGAATATAAAATCAAGCGGAAAATTAAACGTCAATTAGACGAGTTAAGGAAGAAAGTGTTTCGAATTAGAAATTAGTGGAGATGCCTTAACTACTATATTAGCAACGTGCGATTACTGTTTCCAGTATTGAAGAGTCCACGAGAAGAAAAATGGTGGTAGATCCTACCTATTTGTAATTTCTAAAAATTTGGATCGATTGCAATACACTCTCTTTACTATGTAGTATAGCTTCACTAGCTGTAGTAATAGAAAGTAAAAATTTGGGTACGTTTCCAACCATGAACTTTTTTCTGTGCATGGGTTTGGAGTTTGGTCAAACGGTTATGATTGTTGTGTTTTATTATTTTTATATGTTTCTCGTAATAACTGCCCACATAACCGCATTGTTTTTGATATTTTTCAGTTCCTCTACATTTCCAAAACATGAGGCCGTGATCAGTAATAGTACGTCATTCATTTCATTTCTTGAAAAATTGGACCCTCATAATTTTATTCTTCCTCGTGAACTCTTCAACTCTTCATTAGATGTTAGATTGGATTTAGGTCTAAATTAGATTTGTAAAGCTCAAGTTTTAAGATTAGATATTTTTTTTTTTTCTTCTTTCATAGATACCTACAGATATCTGATACAGAGATACCTGTAACGTATACCTAACATAGACTTAAAACTGTGTCATACAGTCGACGGGCGTAGATCGAGGAGGTGAATCGCTGATGTCGACAGCCGTCGACTCTGTGTGGACACAGCTTTACAGTTTTTAGATTTAGGCCATACAAAAACAAATTTCCATTGTAAAATTCAAAGTCAACCCAATCTTAGACAGTAATAGGTTTCTCTTGCTGTCTAAGTTTCCATGTAGAACATGCTACCACCCCCAAGGGAATTCAGCAAAAGTTGAAGACTTACCTGGACGGATGTGAAGATAACCAGCCCAAACGTGAAGGCAATGAGTACAATATTGGGAGGAGTACCAGCGGGCTGTTCCAGAAGACTGACACAACTCAGACATCCGAAGAAGTTGAGTTTGGAAAAGCTTCCCAAGAGGTCACATGATAGCACCACCCCGTAGGTATCCTATACATTAGAGGTACATATTTTACATTATAGGTACCCTTGGTATATTTTATAGGTACAGATACATCGGTATATTTGTACATTTTATAGGAGTTAAAGTTTTCCAATATCATTTGAGAAAAAAATTTAAAAAATCAAAAAGTGAAAAGCGTCCGAACACGCCCCGGTCTCCCCGAATTTTCGGCTTTGTTATTTTAAAAAATACTGCCAGCATAGGATAGGGTGGTCCCTTTACTCTCGCAGTCTAAATTAGGTTTAATGTCTGCCACTCACACTTGGACCTTCGGTCAGACCGTCTCGTCGGAACGTGTGTGACGGAAAAACCTCGAGACCTAGGTCTGTCAGACCGTCTGACAGTAGGAACGTATGTGGCGGAAAACCCTCGAGACCTAGGTCTGTCAGACCGTCTGACAGTAGGAACGTGTGTGACGGAAAACCCTCGAGACCTAGGTCTGTCAGACGATCTAAGAGTGAATGGCTGACCTTATGTATATTTGATGATGACTGGTAATAGTTCTGTTTTACTTACAGCAGCCAAGTGTCCCAGGGCGACAGTAAGTCCAATAGCAAGAAGTTGAGGAGGAGGTTGCCAACCAATTCAGCAAGCAGGGCCTTGCCAAGACCACTCTTGCTGTCTTGGAGCTCGTTCACTCCCAGATTGATTTTGATGTTACCTTCGGGCATTTTGAATTCTGAAACAGGAAGGAAGATCCGTTTTCGTTACTTTTTTATACATAAAATACTTTTGTTTAGTTTGAGATAATGGTCAAGTACAATATCATACATATTTCTGGACATGGTCTTCACTTGACTGGAGTGACTCTTGACTGGAGTGACTCCAGTCAAGTGAAGACCATGTCCAGAAATATGCATAAAATACTTGTAATAATCTCTCTTCTCAATACTTCAATCTGTCAATTTATGTTATCAATAAAAATCTATAAATAAAAGCACATCTATCAATAAAAGACGTCATTTAGGTAACGGGGATAGAGGGACTTTTTAGTCCTATCCTATACACTCTTAAAAGATCCATTTTCAAAGACGCTATAATAACTGTTATACATAGGTAATTGATGATTGGTCAACTACTGATGTTTTCGACTCTTAAACAATGACATAACAATACGAGTATTATTCCCTCAAATACTCGTAAGTGACGGTGATTCGAGGTCCAACAGGTAAGCAGGTAAAGTAGGCAGGTATATTTCTTAAAAACTTCCCTATATTACATAGGTATATTATGTAATTATAATGTAGTATTATATTCTGAAACAACTGTGTCGTTTGGGAGGGAACATTTCTGTTTCGCTTCGAGCAAATTAATTTCACCCAATGTTCCTCTTCTTCTCTTAAAATTGATGCTAACATTAATTAGCTACTCGAAAGATATGAAGCGTTTATTATTCAAATATAATTCAAAG
>NW_007377734.1:0-1805 GCF_000475195.1 Diaphorina citri
GGGGGAGGAAATCTGATTAGCTTCCAGAAGATCTTCAATCCATAAAATGTAATTCAATCGCAAAGGTAGAGTTGGTACGAGTCGCATTGGAGGAATCTCAACATTCAAGCCAAAGTCTTTGCGGAGCACGGTGGTGGTGAAGATTCTCAGAGCATCTGGATTTTGAAAGTTGAACTTCAATTTACCCGAGAGTTCCTGGAAAGAAATAGAAAGTAGAAAACATATGTACATTATGTATTTAGAAGAGGGATTTGTAACAAAAGAGATTTTACTGCCTCAACACCAAAGAGATAAGGAGAAAAGGGTAGAAGAAAACCAGCCATTCCAAGAACAAACCTTATCTGTTTGGGATAATTTTTATTTCAGGCATCAGGCATGAATCAAACCAATGACCTAGTGCTTACAAAGCAGGTGTGTTACTTTCCAAGCAAACTAGACTGGCTAAGAGATTAATAATTTGTCTGATTGGTTGATTTGGACCTTCAGAAAGTCATGGAGTCCAAATAATCACAAAATGTACTGACCTGATGTAAGTGTTTCCGGAACTCTGGATATTCAATTGCCAACTGTTTAAAATCCGGTGGTACTCGGTATTTATTCCTTGGATGCATGAACTTGTTGAAAGACATGATGATTAGCTTATACGGTTTTTAGGTAGAACAGGGAATAGGATTTACATTTACAGCTTGGGCATTTCCCTAAAATAGTAAAAATGGACAGAGGGACACCAAAGTACCAAACGTACAAATAATAACATCAATCAAAGGAACAGCACCATTATTAACAGTTTTATTATAGCACGCACATGTAACTTTTTATTTATATTACGGTGTAATAATTATAGTCTTTTATGGAGCTGATTCATTTGTTCGTTTAAATGTTTCTATACGATTTAAATGTTTCTATACGATTTTGGTGGGTTTGATCCAGGCACGAGAGGGGTGTCCGGAGATGTTGTTGGCGAGGTCTCTTGCAGTGGAGTCTTGGGGCTGGATACCGTCTGATGTTGGAACTCCGGGATGTTGGTGTGACAAAGGTCAGAGGTGAGTAGAGGGCGGGGGGGGATTGAAAGAGTATGAGTTAAATTAGTGAATAGATATTGATATCTTTCAGAAATAGGATAATATTGGAGATGGAAGTGTTATTATCGCCTAGGGCTTCAGAGAGGGAGTTTTGGATATTAAATTTGGCTATATGGCTAGCTATACTTAGTGGTTAATAAGCAAACCGAATGTAACTATTTAGAGAAGACTACACCTAGTAAAAAGCTAAAAACTACATTTTTTTTTTAACTTTTAGCGCGTAATAATAAGTAAAAAAACTAGACTGCTCATGACACGTTATTTGCTCACAACTTCTAAACTCTTTAAACCTTTTAATCTTTGAAAACAACCCCGCTAAGGATCCAGTCACATCTTTCCTTAGGTTCCGTCTACTGCTCGCGTACTTCTAACGAAACGTTCCTTAGGTAACGACGACTGTAAGAGGGATGGTAGTTGAGGTACTGTACTTTTTGGGTGATATTTTTTGAGGAAGAATTATGGACTTGGTATTCACCTTTTTGAATGGGGGAGGGTTTGGTTTGAGTCTCTTTAGTTTCTATTACAAAAGGTTACCCTGAGTCATTGGAACTTTTGTCTTCTCTACTTTAGCAATAGTGAGCTTAATCTTATCCGGTAAGTGATATGTGGGTACCAATAAATTACCTTATCTCGGTTGTAGGGAAGGACAAGGAAGACATTATGGCTCGGGGAAAGATAGTTTGTGTATTATTAGTGACGGGGACGGGAAGTATCTAGGTCTTG